>NC_051071.1:13094569-13129569 GCF_004664715.2 Peromyscus leucopus | reverse complement strand
ATAAAGAGGTATGTGTAACATAAAAATTTATTATGATTGACCCTCAGAACATTTTAATGCTTTGCATTTTGAATTTTATACTTGGTATCTTGAGGTCATGGCATCACAAATCCAGGTACTTTATTCATAGAGTATTTATCACAGTGAAAGAAGGTGCATTATTATAATGACAAGATAATTCTGTCCCTGTCATCATTTAATGCTGGTCATTTTGAAGGGAAAAAAAAATCAATGAGAGTATGATTACAGTATTCTATACTTTGATCACACAAATGACTTTTTAAAAAATGCCTTCTGCTCATGTGTTTTCTCTTACTCATTTACAAGGCAGTTCTTTCATGATCATATACAGCATTTCAAGCATATATACACAAGACCCTCTGGAAGTGTAGGAATTCTGATTATTCTGATTCTAATATTGAATGAATTGGTTTTCATGAAACTCAAAAAATAATTTTCAATAAGCTTTTCCAATGTAGTGAGAAACTATACATTTGAAAAACAACATTATATTTTCATAATTGAAAAAGATTATATTTTTAAGGTGAAAACTAAGGTGTTATAACAGGAAATATAGAATTATTAGCTACTACTATAAGAACAATTGCCTAGATTTAGCTGTTAGTCACTCAGTTTCATTAGAACCTTTGCTCACATTTGTATTTATTGAGTGTGTGTAGCATGGCCCATGTGTGGAGGGCAGAGGGCAATCTTGGGGTGCTGGCTGTCTCCTTCAACCACGCTGATTCCAGGGACTGAACTTGGGCTGTCAGGTTTGCTGGCCAGTGCCTTTGCCCACTGAGCCATTTCCTTGGCTCCTGGTTACTTAGGCTTTAATTGGTTTTATTTTAAAAATACCTTAGAAAATCATCTTCAGGTTTTCATAATAGCTGCTTAAAGAGTGCAACTATCCTCTGAAGTCTTTACTGTTCAAAGACAACGTTAAGACTAACAGAAAGATGTACACTTCTTTTAGGGTGCTTTACTCCTTTGCAGTGGGCTTTATGAGCACTGTGACGGCGGGACAGAGAAGGAGTGTGACGAGGAACACAAGTCGTCACATCCCGAGGGAGACAAAAGGGTCAGTAAACTGCTTTTCATTTTAGTTTGCTTGTACACCCCCCACCCCCCACCCCCGCTTCTTTCTCTGAGGCAAGGTAGCTTGGGCTGGCTTAGAACTTAGGATCTGCTTGCTTCATCTCCTGAATGCTGGGATTCTAGGTGTGGGCCACCACACTCGGCTGAAGTATCTTTCTTGTATAAGCTACACGGACACTGATCTGTCTTCTGAATTGCCTTGCAAGTCATGAAACAGCATAAAGAGGAGCCACTGAATTGTGAACAAAGCCCTGGAGAAAGCAGAGGTGCCCTCTCTGAGGAAAAGCGGGGAAAGAACAGGCCAGGTGGCTTCTGGGAGTCGGCTGTCCTAGGCATCACACTGGTTTTCATTCCTGCTCCTCACTCTCTCTCTCAGCCTCCGTTTCCTACCTGAACAACGTGATTCTCAAAATTCCCAGTAAGCGACAGAACTCTGGTATGGGGACACTGACGGACAACCAATAGCATGAGGACTACTGCCATCTCTGCCAGGTTAGGCAGAAGCTAAAGCGTGATTCTGGCCTTTTGAAGACACCAGTTATCAACAGTAACACATACAATTTACTCTGTCTCCATGTGCCCAGTCTTCCCCCTCTTTTGTATTATCTTGTTTTGAGTCAGGGTTTTGCTATGTGGCCCAAACATACAACCTGTGATCTTAACTTAGGCTCCAAGTGCTAGGATTACAGGTAGGAGCCACCACACACAGTGCCCATTTCTTTCCTTAAAACAACTTAATATCTCAAAGGATGAGATAAAAGAGAAACTTGGAAGGCCATGCAGAAAAAGTATTTTTTAAATTCATATTTTTTCTCTGAGTATATTTAAATGGCCAGTTGAGTGTTTGCAGCCAATGGTCTAGGAAAAGACATGGAATCAGTTCCGTTTGGACTAGGATTGAAGGTTGTTACCATGATCCAGTTACTCATTGCTTAGGGCTATAAAGCTGAAAGTTCCTTCATAGGTTTAATTTTTATACTCAAAATATTATTACTTAAAAAATTCCCCACATTACTAGGTGAAAACTTACTATATTTAGAATAAGAAAATACGACTATCAAATAGAAACCAATCGGAAATGGAGACGAATTAACATTCAGCACAGTAACATGATCTGCAGCAGTCTCAGGATTCAGAACACGCCTATTATCAACTGCATCCAAGGTTACAACTTGCTGAGAGAGTCACTGGTGCAGCGCTCACACAGTGTCCGCTTGGATATATTTATTAATATTTCTAATTAAGCTCTGTGGAGAGGCCAGGGGAAGGTAAGGAGAGACTATGAATGAGTGACTCCAGACTACCACCAATTCTGGATTAACTGAGCAACCTGATAAGGAACTCCTGCATAAACCCTTGTGCTTGCCTTGTCTCAGCCACTGACAGCCTTCCCAGCTACTGCTTCTCCCCTGCGGCACCTTCTCACTGTGCTCCATGACCCACCAAGGGTCTCTCTCTCTCCTTGTTAGAGCAGCCTGTCAACTTGCCAGGAGAAGGTCCAGCAGTTTGGGCCTCCATCCAATTTCTTCCTCCCCCCCTCCCCCAGCCCCCTCAGACAGGAAGTCCTTAAAGATCAGAGCTACTCAAGCTCAAGGGATTTAGAACTAGGGTCCAGGATAACTATTAGTATTATTCAGTTATAAGAGAGTTTCATTTGGAAAATGTATTCTGATTTCTAAATTTCACAACTCGACCAAGTACAGAATTTCAGTATGATCCAGAAATCCTAATCCTGGGTGTATGTACAAAAGAATTTAAATGGCGTTTCAAATAGGTATCTACACATAAATGTTCACACTGGTCAAAAAGTAAAAATAAGAACTGTCAATCAAATGCTGGGTGTGGTGGTGCACGCCTTTAATCCTAGCACTTAGGAACCAGAGGCAGGCAGATCTCTGGATCTCTAGGTTCAAGGCCTGACTGGTTTACAAAGTGAGTTTCAGGACCAGCAGGGCTGTTACACAGAGAAACCCTGTCTGGAAAATGATTCCCAGAATCCACATGGCAGCTCACAGCTGTTTGTAACTCCAGTCCCAGAGGCTCCAATGCCCTCATCTAGTCTCTGTGAACACCAGACATGCATGCACATGGTATGCAAACATACAGTCGAAACTTCCACACATATAAATAGAACACTGTCCATCAATAGCTTGACAGATAAATGGAATGTGTACACATGTATACTAAAATACTATTCAACCAAAAAAAAAAAGAGATGGAGAACCAGAACATGGTGATAGCACAGACAATCACAAAGACAATATGTTAAACCAAAGAAGTCAAGCACAGAAGGATACATTGTTCAATTCCACTCACAGGAAACATCTAGAATAAAGTAATTCAAAAACAAAGTAGAAAAGAGTTCTCAGGGGTTTGTGAAGAAAGAAATGGAGTCATTGTAGTACAGGATTTCTACTTGAAGGACAACTTTTGTATACAGTGGCAACAATCACACAATACAGTGAACGTATTCAATACTACAGAACTGTACACTTTCAAATGACTAATTTTAGATCATGTGGACTTTTTAATCACTAAAAATGTTGACTACAGCCAGTATATACAGGGATATAGGAAAAAGTAGCAGAGGGGTATTTCACAGTAAAAGGACATGGTGGATGCTGAGTGTGAGGGCATACGTGATGACCCAGCACCTCCAAGGCTGAGGCAGGCAGGAACAGAATGAGTTCTAGGCTAGCTTGGGCTATGTAGTAAGACTCCATTAAGAAGAAAACAAAATGCCAGATGGTGGTAGTGCATGCCTTTAATCCCAGTACTTGGGAGGCAGAGTTTGAGGCCAGCCTGGTCTACAGATCAAGTTTCAGGACAGGCAGGACTACAGAGAGAAACCCTGTCTTGAAAAAAAAAAAAAAATCAAAAGGGCAGAGGGAGAAGAAATGATAGGGAAAGAGATGGGAATCAAGAGCTAGAAAACCTGAAAAAAAAATCTATTCACAAGCTGTAACTCTGTCTTTACTAATAAGGCTATCTTCTAAGTTTAGTTTATTAAGTATTTTGCACACATATGCTCGCGCACGCACGCGCGCACACACACACACACACACACGCTTGTTGTGTTGAGTATGTTCAGGTTAACGAGACAGCTCTGTGGCATCAGTTCTTTCCAGCTTTCCATGGGCTCTAGGCATCAGACACAGGCTGTCAGACTGGTCCAGCAAGCACTTTTACCCACCGAGCTACCTTGTTGGAGCCAAGGTCATCTCCAATGCATCTATGTGAGCCTGAGTTCCAACATGTGAAGAATACGCTGTGCTTATCTCCAAGGCTGAGATTCAGAAAGTACAGCAGCATCTTTAACACACCAGGGAAGAGGCACTGTTAAAGTGATGAAAGTTGGAATGTACTAGAACCCCGAGAGAAAAAAAAGAGTATTTTTTCTGCTCTCTAGCATACTATCCTGTTTCATATACTAACTAGTTTTTATCTTAATATGTTCTTTGTGCTGGAGGAGGCTTGTTATAGTCCGAGGTGATTTTTGGAGCTTATCAAGTTGGGTCAGTTTTCGTCTGAATCTGCAGCAGAGACCTAGCAGGATAAAATTCTGTCTTGTGAATAAGGGATATGATAATCCCCAAAGTGATTCTGGAATCACTCTGTAGTCTATAACCTTCAGCTAAAACTGATCTATAGCTGGAGGAGGCCATTTCCAAGCTCCACTGGTGACACAGGCTGGGAAGAAGAATGTCAGTTTCTTTTGATTAGAACCCTCAATAAATCATGTATGAAGGAGAGAAAACAGGAAAGGCTCCTTGTATCAGGTTCATATAGTAACATACACTTTACTTAGTTCAGTCAGCAAAGGCAATCTTTTTCTGTTTGTCAACACAACACAAAGCAGGAAGTCATCAGCTACCTTAAGATCATCAAGAAAATAATTCAAAATTATCAGAGAAGTTATACTATCACATATTTATGTTCTTATAGCTAGCATAGCAGATATGTTTAGAGTCCTTTAGAAACCAAAGAAAAATATAAAACAACATATTAAGTTATAGAGGTGTGCCTACTCCATACAACTGTACGTACAGAAGGCAAGCCACACACGGCACACACGTGGTTTGTTGGGGTACTGACAAACATGGTCTGCTTACTCTGGTGCAGGAAGGAGGGCCATGACAGGACTCTGGTGGTCTGAACTCTGCTCATGGTTTGTGCTTGGTGATCCACGTGACCCTGAGCACCTGCCACATCTGTCCCTCATCAGCATGAGAGGTGTCAGCAGTGACTTTCTCCAAAGGTTTTTTTGTTTTAAATTTTTAAATAGAAGAACTTATTCTCCCAAGTCTAAGAAGCCAATATTCAGGTAAAATAAGCCTGAGTTCACTCTCCTTGAAGAGAAGTGAGGGATCCTGAGTTCCATTACTGTCTTGGCAGGATCTGAGGAGCCTCGGAAGCAGCTTGGGAGTTCTGCAGAACACTGTGAAGCTCACTAGATCAGAACAGGCCCAGGATCCCTACTGGACTCATTTCTGATGTCACTAAAACACACATTTTCAAATATCCCATCTATAAAAGCTTATAAAAAATAAAAGTTTTATTAATGAATACATTGTAAGGAAGCAGACAGGAAGGCTCAGGAGAGCTTCCCAATGCTAATCCTGCTGTTCTTAACAACAATCACAAAACTCAACCAGTTAATTGGAATAGATTTTTAACTCTCATTTTTGGTAGGTTTTCATAACATAACTTACCTTGAATTTGGTGTGAAGGATTTGAACTTAATTTTCAACTGTTATCATTTTGTATGAGTAACATTTTAAAGAAACACACGTGTGCACATGCACAGAGTTCCTTTCCAACAGCTTATTGTGCTCTTAGATCTATACAAAATCTCCATTGGCAATCAGCACTAAATGCCACTCTGCCCTCTGCTTAGGAGCTAACTTGCTGTGCTCACCCATCTTTACAAACCTTGCTATATACTTTAATCCTTTCAAATGCAGCTATGACATAAAGTATTACAGACTTTTAAAAACCTGTTCTCTTGAAAAAAAAAAAAAAAAACACCACTGTGGAGCATCAGTAACCAGATAGTATTCTCAAATTTCAGTGATCTAGTCCACGGAGCCACCCCTATGCTCAGCACTCGGCTTCACGCAGTACATGGCTTTCGCTGGCCAAATCTTTTTTTCCCCCAATGAATCAGTAGAACAGTAAAGATCTACTTTTTTTTTTAAGCAGTGGCATATCAATGAGGCACAGATGTGTATTCCAACTCTGCATGGATGAGCACACTGTTCAATAGTGCTGGCTCACACGGTATCAGGGCGAGTTATCACTTCCCATGAAGGCACTCTTATCACCAGGGCCCAGAGAGGTGGCTGCAAATCGCAGCCTTTTTATTTTCAAGGCAGTTTTGCTGAACATTCAGGCTTCAAAGATTCACACTTCCAAAACTCTATAAGAGTTTGTGAACGCTCAATTTGCCAAAACTGTTTACAGTGTAATTGGGCACCGTACCTGTGTCCATGAGATAGCGGAGACGCTTCTCCACTAGCGCGGCACGGGTGTCAATTTGCTTTTGCTCATTCTCTAGTGCTGCCAATTCTCCTACAACATACTGACTGGTGTCTTTGAACCCTTTCTGTGAACGAGAACAAACAGGAAGGGGGAAAAATCACTTGTAAGTTGCATTTTTCCTTTCTACAAACACTTAGTAAAGCACTTACCTAGAGAAGTGAACACATACTTAGAATCAACCTTAGTACCAAATCCCACTCTTGCCTGTGATTTAGGGATCTTTCATATGCATCAAGTATAACAAACAGTTGCAAAGACTGAACATTTCAGCTATTGAGTGTTACATTTATAAATTTACCTCCAGATTTGCCAGATATAAAAAGTTAACAATGAGTGAGATGGCCTTTTCCTTAGGATTAAGTCAGTGATTTAGGTATGAACAAGATGGGGAATTTTCCCTTTAATGACTATTAGAACAGATCTTTCATTCAAAAGTATGATATATAGAAGCAGGGTTTTACTATGAAGTTGATCCTTAAATTATCTAGAGAGTATCAGATTTCTTCTGTAGAAACAAACAAAAAAATCAAAAAGATACTTTTTTTGCTTATGTGGAAATTATATCATTTAAAATATTAAAAAAGTAAAAAAAAAAAAAAGGAAGATGACAAGTATGGTGATATATGCCTGTAATTCCAGGACGCAGGAGGCAGAAAGGCAGGTAAATGGCTTAGGTGTCCAAGGCTAGCCTTATCTGTGTAAGTTCTAGCCTAGCCAGGGCTATCCAGTGAGGCCCTGTCTGAAAAATCAGAAACCAAAGGAAACCAAGTTTGTAATATCTCCATAGTTTCTTCCAGATAGATCCTGTACATCACTGAGTTGAAATGTTACTAATCTTTAGGGCTATAAATTTTAACCAGGCAAATGGTCTCAAACCTTGCTACTTAGAATATAATTCAACTAGTTTACTGTTTAATTTTCTCTTTAATCAAATTTGTATTTCTATGTGAAATTTTACTTTCATAGTAATCCATAATTTAAAAATGATCTTATAAGTTTTATTTGAAGTAGAAGTTCTATTATGGAGTACCAGTATAACTTTTAAGTTTTAATTTTCATATATATATATATACATGTTTGTGTATATGGTATTGTTACAGCTAATAAATAAAAAGCTCTCCTTGCAACTCTTGTACCCTTTGACATTTCTAGCTATTAACTGATGGCTTAGTGGCTACTCATCACTACCACTATCATCAATATGCAAAGCATTATCCATTCAGAGACAGAAGCGGTACAGTCTCCTGTCAAATGCTTCCCAGCCCAAGAAGTACACTGACTGCTAGGAAAGCTGGGACACACTGTTTTAGGCACTTCTTAAACAAGGAGCACAATCAAGACTTACAATTATTATCAATTCTCACAGTCAATAAATATGTTCAATTCTACTAATAACTTACTTTCTGCACTAGTTAAAACCTGCATTCATTTGTGAAGTCAATTTATAACTTTTACTTGTTAAATTGATTATGGCAGCTGATAAATTTAAAGTTAAAATGTTTTAGAAAATCATAAATAATCTGATAGTCTTGCAGTCACTGATACAATGTCACTATATTGTTTAAAGATTCACACAAAATGGATAGTCTTCTATTTCAATGTGTGCTACTGGTAAGTATAAAATTAAGAATAACCTGGGGGACACTTCTCCTACTAGCCAGCACAGCATTTCTAAAGGGGCCTTTTCTGTCTCCAGTCCCATCCAAAGGGATAAAACAAACATTGTAGTTTGCAGACAATACAAACAGAAAAGCAGAAATTGTAGCAAACACTAGACTTCACTGCGCAGGACAAACTCATGTCGGATCTGTTGGTCCTGCAGTGCTTGGCAGACTCCTCTAATGTGAGCACACACTTGGGCACACTCCTTTAATGTGAGCACACACCACACAGCACACACCACACAGCTCACTAAGCCACGCCTGCGTTCTCAAGATGCACTAGGGATATTGTTTTTGTACTTTTCTGGGTCTCCTAAAGGTGAAAAGCATAAAATGAGGCACCTTTAGAGTCCTAAAATGCTGCTGATAACTTTGAGTTACACTTAAATGATTTTAAAATTCCCAAAAACATGATTTTTAACAGAGAAAATATTCAAACTGTAGATAATACAAAAGTAACACCATTAAAGAGAGCTGTGCTTCTTCCTAGACAAAAATTCAAGTTAAAACTTGTTCTCCTTGCTTCTGTCCCGCAGCTGTCCATCAAAAGCAGCTTTCTCCCTGCGGTCTATCAAATATTTCCCTCACAAATCAATTTTACACATGATCAGCCCATACCCCTACTGAGCTGAACCTCCCCGTTAATTAAGTGAAGAAATTACCATATATATTATATTAATGCAAACATCATTCAGCTAGTAATTCACGGCTGATCTGGATAATGGAAAGGTTGAACACCCATTAACCCAAGCCAACAAAATGGGTTGGCTGAGAAATTCTAGCGGGTCTCATGTGACTTCTCCCTCTGACTGCAGCCCTGCGGTATCTGCTATTGTAATAATTAAAATCCTCCCGGTAGATCAATACTGGAATCTCTTTATGGGAAGTGCCCTGATGGAAATGTCTCAAGGAAGCTGGGGCTGTGGAACTCTGAAAAATTCATTTTTTTTTTATCTGACAATTATCACCACACTGCAGACTAATTCAGCAGCGCACCCCTCTCACACTGCTTTGAATGCACTGGAGATTGACATCTTAAAAAAACCTAACATCTCATTTTAACAAATAAAGGCACTATTTCCACATACAGTTTGGAATTATCAGCAATCATGAAACCACACAAAAAATTAATATACATTAAGTACTTCATCTTCTGATGGCTTCCTCTGAGTTTCAGTTATCGCTGTCTTCTCCGCATTTCCTCTCTTTGTATCTTCCTGGATTGATCTCTGTCTTTTCATCTCTTAAAAAAAGGGGAGAGGCATGTAAAATTATTATAAAGCTTGATATTTATATATTGAAATGTGGCTTTACATTATCAGCGTTTCTCTATTTAATACATACACACCTACAGTTGAACACTGTTACACCACGAGACAGTTCTGAAAGCATTCCTACCTGGTCTACTCTCAACATACTGGCTGAAAGACTGGAGTTGAGTTTTCCTGACTGTAGAATCCTTGTTGAACACAACAGGATTTCTGAAACGTTCTGGTGCTTTTTGTAACCTCTCAGTCCGAAGATCTTCCCCGCCATTCTAAAAGCAAAAGAACAGACAGCACAACAGTTCAGAATATGGAATTACATGCCAGGGAGGGAGGTAATCTTTACCAATTTAAGAGAATGCCGACTTTTCTGAGCTATCTGGCAGCATTTTAAAGTCCTATGAACAGCTCAGCAGCAGGTTCTTTGGCCGGTCGGCAAAAACTTGGGAGCACACGGTTTAAACGTGATGACTCTGATGGATCAGATACTACGGGCCCTTGTGTCTTCCGCTGATGATAAGCATCATTAGAAGCCATGTTACCTCCTCTGCCCCGTCTGTTTGTAGTCCTACGGACTTGTAGGACAAGAAGAAATAGTCTCCAATTTTATGCCCATTCAGATAAACCATTAATGCTGGGTGAGGGCTAAAAGGCAGGATTATAACACTACCCCACTGAACTGAATTTCATCAGCTATAACTTTCCAAAGCCCGATTTGTAAGTAAGCCCTTTACAGCCAAGGAAACTACAATTATCTTTTCTGGAGCTTCCTATGTTAATACTGGTAACAAATTCAAATGGTTCTATCAACAAGAAATATCCCAGAAGACTGAGCCACCGCAGTGTGTGGAAGCTGCAGATACCGAGGTGCTGTGTACCAAACAAATATTTCATTTTATACCTAATCTTTTATTATTTTTATTAAGTGTTTTGAAAGTAAATAGGGAAAGGCTAAGATGCATGACTAATAGCTGAGCCTGCTGAATGCTGAAACTGGTTATCAAAAGCTACCAAGACTTTGCCCTTCCTCTGCATTGAGACAATCAGTAATGAGGGAGCCCTCCAATGGCCTATTCTCTAGCCTCAAGGAGGCCTGGGATACAGAATCCTCCAGGGAAGGTAACAGTTTATCCTTTTCCACAAACACAGAATGCCTCATTTATAAATGTGTAAACTGCATTTTATTAAAAAAATAAAAACCCAAATCAATGCTGAAAGCTGCAAGGGAGCAGATGGACGCTGTGCAGTCTTTCTAAACACCATTTTCAAAACCTCAACTACAGAGTCACACAAATGCAATCTGTTTAAAGACTATGTTTTGTTGGAATAACTTTTAGAAATTACTACAAAAGAGCTGATTGGAAAACAAAACCAGTTTCATATATGTAGAGGACTAACTTATAAAAATAAAACAATTGTGTAATTTTAAAAAAGTTGTCTGTTGCATTTATCATTATGATCAATCTTGTAATATCTTAACTAGGTAATTAAGTTACAAATACTTTTGGCTTTAATTTCTTAAAGTATGATTTTTTTTTTTACTGTTATTTTAATGATTATCCAATAGTCTAAAACTCAAGTCTTTACTAAGATAAACAAACATGGCTAATATTTTTAGGGCTGGCAACATGCTAAAATATCAGTATGATTAGCCAGTAAATCCCATCTTAAGAAAGCTTTTTATGACTAGGAACTTCTGCCACTTTACAAATGTATTCCTCTAAACCCACTAATTCAGTTAGCCTTTTCAATCCATTGTATTATTCTTAGGCAAGCTTCATTCTGCATTAAATCCAGAGCAGAAAGCTAAATTGAAGGGGAAAAAAAAAGACACCAGACCCAATCCAGGCTTCCTTTTATTCAGAGATAGAGACGAAAAGTCTTCTGCCTCCACCACACACTTTCATCACCAATTTCAGACACGACCTTACAGGGAGCAATGAGAGCCATTGTTTTGGGGCTTCAAAGCAGCTCTGTCAGGGGGAGGAAATCCTTTCAGTCAGCAGGGCAATCCCCACAGTCCGCAGGTGGGTGAAAAGTTACACAGGACTGCTGTCCCCAAAGCTGGAGAAATGCTAATGATAGAATGTGGGGAAAGGAGGTGGGAAGCTTGGGTGGGGACACTATAGAGAGCCTGTAATAACAATAATGACATACACACAACGCCACTTTGTCTAAAATGCTACAGTAGATAAGAGTCATAATGGCACAAATCTCATACAAACAACTGCTTTAAATTCAACCCCATTACCGTCTTCAGGTATGACGGATTCTTAGAAATAACACTAATTGCTCATTTGCATGGGTAAAAGGTTTAGACAGAAAACCATGCTAGAATTCTCTCGGCAATATTCCTCTTAGCAAATCAGAGTTCAAGGACAGTTTCTGTACACCTCAAATTGCTTGAGACAGAATAAACAGCAGTCTCTCTGGAGTGAAGCTACTAAGTAAGCACCTCTTAAGTTGGAAGATTTACCTTTACTCCTTGCTCCGAGGTATCAGTTACAGCTTTCTGAGCAGCACTGGAGAGCGAGTTTGCCACCTGTGGCTGGGCTTCTAAGAGCTTCTTCAGCTTCAAGTCCACCAACTTACTGTTTTGTTCTGTTAGACATGCAAATACCATGAATGATAAATAAGAGGACTGAGATGCACAGGCTACCAATCTTAAGTGGCATCACAAGATATTATTAAATTTAAAGACATTAGGGCTAAGACAACACATCAGACTAGACACATGGAGAGCTCTTTTGCTATATATTTAGGGTTAATCCCTTCAAAATATGGTCAACATGCCTAAAGATAATGAAGATATGGCTTCATTACCTGAAAAACAGAAATACATCACACACACACACACACACACACACACACACAACTATATACATTATGCACTATAAAACAACAAACTAGATATTAAAGAGATGCTTTCTTTATTTTTTTGAGATTGGCTCTTCCCCTATATTCCTGGCTAGCTTGGAACTCACTATATAGAAAAGGCTGGGCCTGAACTTGCAGTGATCCTCCTGCCTCTGCCTCCTAAGTGCTGGGATTATAGGTGCCTGCCACTAACAAACCCTGACACTTGAATTTAAATTCTACCATTTCAATTATTTTAGTATGTTAATTTACACATGCAATATTATCTTGAAACATGTTATTAACATGATCTCGGTAACATATACACTGTCAGAAGCCAGTGTTTAAGTATATATATATATATCCAGCATCAAAATAGTGTATGTTTGCAAATACTTTCTACTTAAACAACAGAAATACAATAAAGATTATCATGATTTCAGAATGTATTAAATATAGATTGAAAAGGAAAGCAACCAAACTATGGCTATAACTTTTCAAAGGAACAATTTCAAATTATTTTACCAAGTACATTAATCTCTAATAATAAATTGGTTCAGGAATGAGTTGAAACAAATATTTCTACTTAAAATTCACACAAAGTGTTTTTTTTTTTTTTTTTAATAAAATGGTTCTGTAAAAGACATGCCAACTTTTGGAGAATGGTATTTTTCACAAAGATTAATAACTTTTCTAATTATAATATTCTTAATAAATGTCATTATCATTACTTTCATGCAAATTTTTCAGTTTATACTGCCAAGCTCCTTTTTTAAACAATATCTGATGAACTATGGTCAAACCAAGATAAAGATTGAACAATTTATTATTAAAACATTATGACTTTTATATACATATTAAAAAAGGAATTTTGGAGAAAATGAAGCAGGATAAAAATCACACTATTTTCTGTGTGCTTCCAGATTCCAGTTTGTATTCCTATTTTTTGTTACCATAAGCACAGCTATGGATTGCGAAGTGTGTGTCTGCACATGCCTACACTTATGGCATGCTAAAGAACTGTATTGGTTGTGGAGAAAGTTGGGTCACACTGTAATCCTAGCAGCTGGGAGGCTGAAACAGGCAGATTACCAGTGCCAGGGTAGACTAGGCTAATATAGGGAGGTCCAGACCAGCCTGAGCTACAGTGAGAGTCTGTCTCAAATAAAACAAAACCAAAAATCCCCAAATAACACCAAATAGGAGATGGAGACATGCTTTCCTTTTCAGCAGTGAATTTTCTTAATTTTTAGTTTTTATTATTTACTTATTTATGTGTGTGTGTGTGGGTGGGGGATCTGCTTGTGTATATGTGCATATGTACTCATGTGCCAGACACTGACACTGGATGTCTTCCTCAGGAGCACCTGATATTTTTGAGACAGGGTCTCTCACTCAGTGAACTGGTACTCACCCTGAGGGCTAGCCTGGCTGGCCGGCAAGCTCCAGGGACCCATCTGCGGTTACATAGCGGGGCCTCCACATCTGGCTTTTTACCTGGTTGTTGGAGATCTGTACTTAAGAGACCCATGCTTGCATCACAAGCCCTTTCTTAAATAAACCATCTCCCCATCTCTGAGAGAAATTTTCCTAAGTGTAAGAGTCAAACTTGCCAGGAATAAAATTAACCAGATTTTTAAAATATCCCACAAAAGTTATAATAGCTAATTTCTCCATATTACCTAAGAAATGGCTAATTTCCCCTATCTTTCTAATCTACTTTAGAAGGACATACACATTGCTTATTTTACTAATTTTATAATTCCATAGTTAGAAGTTAATCTTCAAGTCCTCAACAGTAACTGGTTATTGAGCATTCTTTTCCTTCTCTCCCCTCTCTCTCTTCTCCCACTCAGTTTCTAAGAAAGAATTTTGTGATAATTATAAATGGAGGACAGGCAGACAGCAACAAAAATATTTTCTTAAAGAAAAACTGAAGATAAGTTCTACTGCTTTTAAGAAAGAAGCTGGAGAGATGGCTTAGCAGTTAAGAGCATTCATTGGCTGCTTGTACAGAAAACCCAGGTTCGATTCCAAGCACCCACATGAAGGCACTGGACGTAATTCCAGTTCCAGGGGATCCGATGCCTCCTTCTGGCCTCCAAAGTACTAGGCACATAATATGGTACACAGACATACTTGTAAGAAAAGCACCCATACACATAAGAAAATCAAAATACAAAAGGTTTATTAAAAAAGAACTAAAAGGTAGTTTTAATTTTGAGCTAAACATTTAAAATGGTTTCCTCAAATACTAGAATTTTCTTTCACTATTTCAAGCACACTGGCTGCTATACAGAAATGGTATATCTTAGTCCTGAGTCATGAGGGAGGGACTGAGAAAGGCCCTGGGTTTTCTCAAGTGCTCCTTGTGGTTAAGAAGGCCTTGGATGGCTGTGTCCTGGAGAAGTAACAAAGCAGGCCAGTCACCCACTGACACCGTGCTGGACAGGACACTTAGGAGAGACTCTAAAGAGGATGCCAGAATCGTTACTGCTGCAAGAATTCAACTTGAGAAGTTTCTCTGCAGCCACTCGGCACCTGCAACTCTGGATTGCTACCTGCTGCGACTTCTGAAGGCCATGCATTCAGAGCACACACTAAGACAGCATCTTTACAGTTTAAAGGAGAGCGAAGACAAAGTGCAGTGTGACTCACTGACTTGATAGAAGATGGACGTTAATCTAATTGTCATCTATACAAGGAGTTTTCAAAGTGTCCTACTGTAATCAATTGTCCAGCCTATGTAAAACAGCCATAATGTTTCAAGTAAGCAAGAAACTTGCAAAATAAAACAATTAAGACTATCTATTTTGAGAGAAAAATCTCACAATAAAGCCCAGGTTGGCCTCAAACTTGCTATGTAGTCTAGGCTGGCCTGGAACGTGCTCACTCCCCTCCTGCTTTGGCCTATGTACAGCATACCCAGTACTGCCATGATTAGTTCTAAACTAAGTAGGCATGGTCTACGGCTTTAGATTTAGATCTGAACTAGTCCACAGTTACTCCACATGTGGTACACAACAGCACATCACAACACAGAAGCAGTGAGGAAGCCACTTACCGAAAGCCTACCAACTGAACCTTAGAGTGATGTTAGTAATAAAGGAACCTATGTCATCATTTACTGTATCAACAGTAAGCTATTTGAACATTCAACTGGAAACCAAATAATACACAAATTAATGGAAGGTGGATTTAACTAAATGATCAGTGAGGGCGTAAGATGTAAAGAGACTACAAAAATAAATTATTGATGAGATATAAAAATATAATGATCAAGCTTGCCATGCAATAGGACACAAAACATTTATAATTTGAAATTACCGGGAGTATCAAGGTCACTTTCTATATTAGTAAGTTCATCTCCACCTCCTACAACAAAGCCTTCAGGAATGTCCTCGTTAGTATCTATCTCAATATTATCATTTTCATCTGTAAGAACATGTAGCAATAGTGTTAGTATATCATTTATATCTTATACCTTTTTTCCTCAATTCTAAAGAAGAAAAACTAATATTTCAGTGACATGCTCAAACTCAAGTATGACAAAGATAAGCAAGTCAAGAACTCAGTTTAAGTCACTTTTCCACTGTTGGATAACAGTTATACTTTACACTCTTATGTCAAAGCTGAATTATCACACCAAAGCAAATGCAGAAGTTTTGACAATTTGCCACCCACTGTCTCTGAATCACTGAGCTCATTAAGTCCTTGTGTTTTACCGTATAATCTACTAATAATCTCTAATACAATATTATATGAAAATAAAATTGATTTTGTGAAAAAACACCCAAAACTCTGAGTTTCATTTTTTTTATCATTTATTAGATAATTTAAAAATGCATAAGCACATCTTTGATTTTTGGCTTTCCAATCAGCTACCAAGAATGCTAATAAGTTACCACTTAACAGACTTCCCATCCACTGTATGAGCCAGTTAGAAGAAGAAAACAACGAAGACCAAAAAGACTGGGAAGTGCCTCCTCCTGGCAGGCGGGGACATGGACACAGAACCGCTGCTGGGAGCAGCAGCTCAAGAATGACATATGTGGCTGTATCACCTAAGCACGGTCGCTGAGAGTTCTTTTCTCATCAACTACGCCCAGCACAGCTATTCCATTCGTTTTCCGAAGGTGAACACCTTCACTTCACGGGCCTCAAAATTTCTCCAAATAATTCTGTAGCTCAGCAAATGAATTAGCAAATACTTCCAAGTGTTAAAAAGGTAGTCAAACACTTTTCTGAAGTAATCTGTGCCAGAGACATTAACTATTAATGATTTCAGGAGAGCTAGTTATACGTGGCTGCTGTCAATCAGTCACTATTGATTATTGCTACCACAATTAATCTAGAATCAAAGCACAAAATTCAACATTCATTCTTTTACTCCAAAAAGAAAGAAAGAAAGAAAGAAACAAAACTACATTAGTGGTTCTCATCCTGGGAGGTCACATATCAGATGTCCTGCACAGCAGATATTTACATTACGATACATAACAGTGGCAAAATTACAGTTATGAAATAGAAATTAAAATAATTTAATGGTTGGGTCACCACAACATGAGGAATTATATTAAAGGGTTGCAGCATTAGGAATGTTGAGAACCACTGGTCTACAGTGTTCTGTTATGTAACTTGCAAAACACTATGCTAGATATTGAGGAGGTAAGTTTTTAATTTAATATTATAATCACATTGAAGTGATTATAATACCATGTAAGATCAGAGTTATGGGGTAAAAAAGAAGGCACAGAGCAACTCCAAAGATAAAAAGGTTACTCTTTGCCAGTGACACCAGGATTTCTTTCTTGGAGGTAGGAACTTTTAAGTTAGGCCAACTGAGGGGAAGGCATTACAGGTATGAAAGTTGAAGGCAGGCTCTGTTCTGTCCAGTTGCTCAGGCACACTAAAGGGAAAGAACAGAGGTAAGGCTTGAAGGGTACAACCGGAGTCAGCCCAGAGGCCGGAACGGGCAGCTGAAACGTTAGGTGGTGGAAATGGAGAGACGGTGGAGCTCAACCTGAGTATGTACTTTGCAGCCCACCTATCTGATTGTAACTGTGAAGTGTGTGTAGTTCATGAGCAGCGGCAGCAGCAGCAGCAGCCCCTGAGGCCCTCGCTGTGTTAGACAGCTTCAATGTGACAGACACCTGCAATACTGTTCTCGATTACACTTCCGTATCTTCATGGGAAAGAAACAGCATTGTAAGGACCCGGGGACAGAGGATGCTATCTGTGCAGACAACAGCATCACCTATGCCAAACTGTTGACCTAGCTGTTGTACTAGAGAACAGAAAAGCTGGAGGTGAGAAATCTAGGTTGGGACCTGTTCTGACCTGAAGAAGCAGTGTGGAGAGCCTAACTTAAAAAAGGTGTAAGATTTGAAACTGACTGGACACTGGGGTATGGGGAAGGAGTGAGAGGCGAGGCAAGCACTTTCATCGACCGCAAACAATGGTTTTGCTGTGGAAAGTGGGGAAGAGCAGAAATGTGAATGGATATCGGTATCTGTAAGTTGTCAAGTCCTGGGTCATGTTAAACAGGTGCCAAATGTGTTCTTTCCAGAAAAAAAAAAAAAAAATGAAACCTCCATTTATATTACCACTCACCAATAATCTAGATGGATTAATTTAGTATTGCTAGACTTAACATAAAATGATTACTGTTTGGGAAGACAAAAATAAAAACTGATCCATCAGCTCATCCTATGAATGAGATTTTACTTGCCAATCACTAACCAGTTTTGAAATGAACGTTAAATTCTTTTCAGCAGTTAATACAGCATCTTTCCTGACCTGTGGGAATACTTTAAATGCATTGTAACAGAACTCAAGTACATGTTTGTATGTGTGTGAGCACACATGCATTTATGTATTGAAAGACACTACATCTATATCCATGTATCTACACACACATCGATCAATATAGTCTTCACGGCTAACCATGGAAAATCTAGTAGGTGAGTAGAACCAAAAGTAGAGATCCTGTATATAAATGGAAGAGACAAGTATGGGCTGCATTCTGTGTTTACATGTGTAGGGAAATGAGATATCAACTACACAATAGAATGTGAAGATATGTGCTGGCTGACACTGCACGATCCTGTGAGCTAAATAAAGCTCTGACAGTGTGCACCACTATAGTACAGCAATACTGCCAATTTCACATTCTTTTTTAGTAGGTGAATGGAAACCAGGATACCTGGTGATAAAAGGATGGTCTACAATGCCAAGGAAAGAATCCTAGGCCATCACTAAAAATATGTTCGGAAAAATAAAAGATTCAGAAAGAAGTTTCTCACTTACCCCCTTAAAAAAATATTCTCAACTAAGGTCTCCATGAAATTTAGAACTTTCAGAATTCTACAGAGACCAAACAAAAGATAAGAAATGCAATACAAATATTATAGTCTAATAGAAGATGAAAATAAAAATCATTGAAAATCTTTAAGACTTTATTTTGTCCCAATGCATCTCATACTATCCCAAGTTATCATGAGGACTGGATTCCTATGAATCCATATGAACTTTGAATATGCTACGTAAGGGTCAGCAAACTCCAGACAGGGACAGAATTCATCCCACTGCTTTGGAGGGGCAGAGAAAGCTATGCCTACTCATTCAAATATAATTCAAAGCTGCTTTCAGACTACAAAGGCTGAGTCGAGCAGCTGTGGTAGAGATCAGGCGGTCTGTAAGAGTAAATCATTTACTCTGGCCCACATTAAGAAGTTTGCTGAATTCTGGCTTAAACAAGTGGCTGGAGATGCTAGACAGGCAGGTGCATATGTATGTATATATGTATGTATGTATGTATGTATGTATGTATGTATGTATGTGTGTATGTATACATGTATGTATGTTTGAATTTCAGGAAGACTTTCACTCTGCCTTTCCTAAAGGTCTCTCTACAACTCACAGCCTTGATCATTATAGTTTAGACATGTGATCGGTGCAGGGTGCTGAGGTTGGGGAAGACAGTCTCATGCCTGCTCCTTTATGGATACAGACCAAGACTCATCTGAGGACAGAGAATAGGCCTGCTCTACTTGCCTTAGGTCAACCTTAGCTTTCTGTTTTTTCATCTGCACTGGCATGTTTTTTGTGGTCATACTCACAAACTGCCAAGTTATAGGCTCATGGTGTCCATCCACGAACTGTTAAAAAAAGTGTTCATGCAGTCAACAGAAGAGAATAGAACCATAAAAACAAGAATGGAAATGGGATCAGTATGTTAAGTGAAAGAAGCCAGACAGGCACTGGCAAGTACGATTTCTCACCCACGGCATTTTCATACAGAATGGAGACTAGCAGATGGACCCAGTAGGGAAGACAGGATAAGGATCAGGTGTAAGGGAAAGTTCGGGTGTGTCACTGAATGGCATCAGCTTTAGCTCCTACTCTTTCTTTTACTTTCTTCACTGTATTTACTTTGCCTGTTAAATGATGTCAAATCCAGGTCTTTGCTTTCCCCACTGTAAGAAGAGCTCCAGTGTAGCTAGAGTTTTCCTGGTCCTGCCTGGCCCACGGTCAGGACAAATCTCTCTCACCCACCAGTCCATCAGCCGCTCAGACCCAACCAAGTAAATACACCGAGACTTATATTGCTTATAAACTGTATAACTGTGGTAGGCTTCTTGCTAACTTTATATCTTAAATCAAGCCATTTCTGTTAATCTATTAAGTTGCCACATGGCTCGTGGCTTACCGGTATCTTAACATCTGCTTCTCATCTTGGCAGCTGGCAGCGTCTCCTGACTCAGCCTTCCTGTTCCCAGGATTCTCTTCTCTCCTTGTCCCGCCTATATTTCCTGCCTGGCTACTGGCCAATCAGTATTTTATTATTAACCAATCAGAGCAACACATTTAAGATACTGAACATCCCACAGCACTCCAGTCAAGGGCTGTAATACTGAAAAGGTTTCTTGGTCTAGTCTAGTCTTGATATACACTTGCAACTGGGGTTGTATATATATATATTTTAATATTTCATCTGAGGAGAGGGTCTACAGCCTTGAACAAATTATTTTACTTATTTTGGATGTGTATGCCAGTAACAATGACTGAACCTAGGGCCTGATTCGTGGTAGGCAAATACTCTACCACTAAACTACATCTGAAGGCCTCAATTTGGCTTGTATCATAGAGAGCACCAACTGTGTAGCCAGCCAACACACACTCTGCCATTAACTACATTAACTACAACTTTATTCCTGGCCTCCTTGACATTGTCATCTTACAACAGTAAGCTTTTACTCTAAGGAATCAATTAAAAATCAAAGCAATAATTTTTTGTTTGCTTTGAAGAAACTTCCTACTGAACTGGAGAGAGCTTTCTTTGTTTCATCTTGCTAAGGTTTTTATTCAAGTCCTGATTTGCCTAATCTTCAGGGTAATAATAATATTCTAAGATGAACTAAGGACAAATACCTGAAATGTTTTATTATATAAATAGGTTATGACTCTTTGAAATAAAAAGTTCATAGCCCTCTTGAATATACTCCCAGCAAAAGTGCAGTTCCAAATTAAGGATGACCAAACTGAATACTGAGAGGAAAAATTAAAATTCTTTTTATTTATATGGTCCTTGTCTCAACATTAAGCTTAGAGTAATCTGCAAATACTGAAGATGACCCTCTCAGAGTAAGAGCAACAGAAATGACCTAAAGGAAACAGATATAGAGCACTGTAACAATTCTCACACATTGGGTTCTAAGAGTCTCATGTGGCCTAGGCCTGATGCTCTTAGCTTTACCTCCCAATGCTGGGGTTACAAGTCTACAGCAGCACGCCTGGCTGTGTGCAGGGAGGGGGTGACTGTACCACAGCCCACATGTGGAGGTCATAGGACAAAGTATAGGAGCGGAGTCCTTCTTAAGCTGCCTATGCTGCAAGGATTAAACAGGGTGGTGGGCATGGTGGTGGGAAGTGCTTTCACCAGCGGAGCCATCTCGCAGCACAGAAACATCAAGGAATGATCTTACAAAAGGAAATTCCCGGAGTGGGTGACGTCCAAATGCACACTTAGCGTGCATAAGACCCTGGGTTCAATCTCCAGTATAAGCCAAGCAAAGTTTCCCATGGAAAAGCTCACCACTAGCAAGTCCCATATTCTAGACATGAAGGATGTGACTGCATTTCATCTACTCTTCTAACAGCGAGGCATCAAAAACCAAATTCTGTACGACGTTTCTGCTAAAAAGTGTCATCTCCTCTCCCTCCTCTCTTTCTTCCCCTCTCCTTTTTCTTCTCCTTTTTTTTTGATTTTGAGACAGGGTCTTGGCCAGCCCCAAGCTTGAAATCACCCCTGCCTCAGCATGCTAAGCGCCAGGATTACTGGCTTGTGCCCCCATGTCCAAGCTAAAGAATGATGCTTACATTAGAAATTAAGGCAAAAAGCTGGCTTGGAAATAATAACAGTTCTCTTCCGATTTACTATACTTCCTTTAGCTTAAAAAAAAAGTATCAATAGGCTAGAAAGTTTACGGTTTTGATGTAACATTTTGAAGTAAAAAGTCCTAAAAGGTCCAGGGAGGATTTCTGGGTTCTCTGTAGAGTATGCTACAAGATTCTTTAGCTCACCTCCAGATGCCTTTGACCTTTCTTTCAACTTTTCTGCGGCCATTTCACCATAGCTGGGAAGTTCTGACATCTTCACTCCGCATCGAGCCTCTGCTATTAGCTGACGCGCTCTCTCTCTCAGCTGCCGACGTCTCTCTTCATCTTGCTGCTAAGATATATTGAACAGTTGCCAGCTCAGTAATTGACAGAAATGCAATTTCATTTTCAATCTGATCATCGTGATAGGAGCTGGGTACAGCATGGTGCTTGGCCCACATTATAAACAGGATGCTCTGCATCAGCTGGATGTCACACCATTTTTAAAGACACCTCAGCACCATCTCCTTAAAACATTTACAAATCATTGTATTAAAATGTCCATAATAAATTTAAATTAAAGAATGTTTGGCAATACATGCTATTAAAGAAAAGGCAGAAATCAGTAATACAAGAACAGACTTAGAGAAGAAAGTCACACTAATCAGAAGAATTTTAATTAATAGTTTATTTTTCAGGAATAATACTTAACTTGCTATTTTCTAATAAAGGTACTAGGCACTATCTAAAAGACACGTTGATACTTTAAAATACAGCTACACGATATCGGTCGAATAGAGGAATGGTATTTTTTCCATAGAGTAAGAGTGAAGATAGCAGACCAGTGAATAGTTCCAACTTCAAAACTGCCAACAACAACGTAATGGTGATACGAAATTCTTTTCCACTGCATCTCCTCAGAGATGCACAAAAAGGAAAACAACAACAAAAAAAGTCTAAAGTTTTTGAATTTAAAATTACTCAGACCTACAACAAACCCACTACTGTAGGCTCCCGTTGCCTGGATTTTCCCACCACGATGAACTATACTGGAACAGGGAACTGAAATAAATTCTTTCTCCTTTGAGTGGCTTCTGTCAGAGCATTTTATGTAGCAACAGAAAAAAACCAAAAACAAAAGACACACATGTAAATATTTTTAAAGTAATGCTTCACTATAACTTAGAAACAGTATATTTGGCTGGGGGCAGACAAAAGGCATCATAGCTTTTGCATCACACCTGCAGAATGAGTGGAATCTGGAATTGACAGATTAATGTCATCTGGTTATGGCGATTGTTGTACGTGAGAATAGGAGGTCAGAACCACAGTCATACAGACAAGAAAGCATGTGGAACAGGAAGTCAGAACCACACAGTAATAAGGACAAGAAAGCATGTGGAACAGGAGGTCAGAACCACAGTCATACAGACAAGAAAGCATGTGGAACAGGAAGTCAGAACCACACAGTAATAAGGACAAGAAAGCATGTGGAACAGAAGGTCAGAACCACACAGGCATACAGACAAGAAAGCATGTGGAACAGGAGGTCAGAACCACAGTCATACAGACAAGAAAGCATGTGGAACTGGAGGTCAGAACCACACAGGCATACAGACAAGAAAGCATGTGGAACAGGAAGTCAGAACCACACAGGCATACAGACAAGAAAGCATGTGGAACTGGAGGTCAGAACCACACAGGCATACAGACAAGAAAGCATGTGGAACTGGAGGTCAGAACCACAGTCATACAGACAAGAAAGCATGTGGAACAGGAAGTCAGAACCACACAGGCATACAGACAAGAAAGCATGTGGAACAGGAGGTCAGAACCACACAGGCATACAGACAAGAAAGCATGTGGAACAGGAGGTCAGAACCACACAGGCATACAGACAAGAAAGCATGTGGAACAGGAGTCAGAACACACAGGCATACAGACAAGAAAGCATGTGGAACAGGAAGGTCAGAACCACACAGGCATACAGACAAGAAAGCATGTGGAACTGGAGGTCAGAACCACACAGGCATACAGACAAGAAAGCATGTGGAACAGGAGGTCAGAACCACACAGGCATACAGACAAGAAAGCATGTGGAACTGGAGGTCAGAACCACACAGGCATACAGACAAGAAAGCATGTGGAACTGGAGGTCAGAACCACACAGGCATACAGACAAGAAAGCATGTGGAACAGGAGGTCAGAACCACACAGGCATACAGACAAGAAAGCATGTGGAACAGGAGGTCAGAACCACACAGGCATACAGACAAGAAAGCATGTGGAACTGGAGGTCAGAACCACACAGGCATACAGACAAGAAAGCATGTGGAACAGGAGGTCAGAACCACACAGGCATACAGACAAGAAAGCATGTGGAACAGGAGGTCAGAACCACACAGGCATACAGACAAGAAAGCATGTGGAACAGGAGGTCAGAACCACACAAAAAAAAAGAAAAACAGAAACACAGGCATACAGACAAGAAAGCATGTGGAACAGGAGGTCAGAACCACACAGGCATACAGACAAGAAAGCATGTGGAACAGGAGGTCAGAACCACACAGGCATACAGACAAGAAAGCATGTGGAACAGGAGGTCAGAACCACACAGGCATACAGACAAGAAAGCATGTGGAACAGGAGTCAGAACCACACAGCATACAGACAGAAAGCATGAAAGAGTCAGAACCACACAGGCATACAGACAAGAAAGCATGTGGAACAGGAGGTCAGAACACAGCAACACAAAAAAGGCATACAGACAAGAAAGCATGTGGAACAGGAGGTCAGAACCACACAGGCATACAGACAAGAAAGCATGTGGAACAGGAGGTCAGAACCACACAGGCATACAGACAAGAAAGCATGTGGAACAGGAGGTCAGAACCACACAGGCATACAGACAAGAAAGCAAGATAGAAAAAAAAGAAAAAAGCAGGAACGGATCAGAACACACAGCATAAGACAAGAAAGCATGTGGAACTGGAGGTCAGAACCACACAGGCATACAGACAAGAAAGCATGTGGAACTGGAGGTCAGAACCACACAGGCATACAGACAAGAAAGCATGTGGAACTGGAGGTCAGAACCACACAGGCATACAGACAAAAAAGCATAACAGCAGAACAGAAAGCATGTGGAACGGAGGTCAGAACCACACAGGCATACAGACAAGAAAGCATGTGAACAGAAAAAAAAACAAAAAGCATGTGAACAGGTCAGAACCACACAGGCATACAGACAAGAAAGCATGTGGAACAGGAGTCAGAACCACACAGGCATACAGACAAGAAAGCATGTGGAACTGGAGGTCAGAACCACACAGGCATACAGACAAGAAAGCATGTGAACAGGAGGTCAGAACCACACAGGCATACAGACAAGAAAGCATGTGGAACAGGAGTCAGAACCACACAGGCATACAGACAAGAAAGCATGTGGAACAGGAGTCAGAACCACACAGGCATACAGACAAGAAAGCATGTGGAACAGGAGGTCAGAACCACACAGGCATACAGACAAGAAAGCATGTGGAACAGGAGGTCAGAACCACACAGGCATACAGACAAGAAAGCATGTGGAACTGGAGGTCAGAACCACACAGGCATACAGACAAGAAAGCATGTGGAACAGGAGGTCAGAACCACACAGGCATACAGACAAGAAAGCATGTGGAACAGGAGGTCAGAACCACACAGGCATACAGACAAGAAAGCATGTGAACAGAGTCAGAACCACACAGGCATACAGACAAGAAAGCATGTGGAACAGGAGTCAGAACCACACAGCATAAGAAAAAACATGTGGAAAGGAGTCAGAAACAAGGCATACAGACAAGAAAGCATGTGGAACAGGAGTCAGAACCACACAGGCATACAGACAAGAAAGCATGTGGAACAGGAGTCAGAACCACACAGGCATACAGACAAGAAAGCATGTGGAACAGGAGTCAGAACCACACAGGCATACAGACAAGAAAGCATGTGGAACTGGAGGTCAGAACCACACAGGCATACAGACAAGAAAGCATGTGGAACAGGAGGTCAGAACCACACAGGCATACAGACAAGAAAGCATGTGGAACGGAGGTCAGAACCACACAGGCATACAGACAAGAAAGCATGTGGAACAGAGCAGAACAGGAGAGTCAGAACCACACAGGCATACAGACAAGAAAGCATGTGGAACAGGAGGTCAGAACCACACAGGCATACAGACAAGAAAGCATGTGGAACAGGAGGTCAGAACCACACAGGCATACAGACAAGAAAGCATGTGGAACAGGAGGTCAGAACCACACAGGCATACAGACAAGAAAGCATGTGGAACAGGAGGTCAGAACCACACAGGCATACAGACAAGAAAGCATGTGGAACAGGAGGTCAGAACCACACAGGCATACAGACAAGAAAGCATGTGGAACAGGAGTCAGAACCACACAGGCATACAGACAAGAAAGCATGTGGAACAGGAGGTCAGAACCACACAGCATACAGACAAGAAAGCATGTGAACAGGAGTCAGAACCACACAGGCATACAGACAAGAAAGCATGTGGAACTGGAGGTCAGAACCACACAGGCATACAGACAAGAAAGCATGTGGAACTGGAGGTCAGAACCACACAGGCATACAGACAAGAAAGCATGTGGAACTGGAGGTCAGAACCACACAGGCATACAGACAAGAAAGCATGTGGAACAGGAGGTCAGAACCACACAGGCATACAGACAAGAAAGCATGTGGAACGGAGGTCAGAACACATACAGACAAGAAAGCATGTGGAACTGGAGGTCAGAACCACAGTCATACAGACAAGAAAGCATGTGGAACTGGAGGTCAGAACCACACAGGCATACAGACAAGAAAGCATGTGGAACGGAGGTCAGAAACACAGATAAACAGAAAGATGGAACAGGAGTCAGAACCACACAGGCATACAGACAAGAAAGCATGTGGAACTGGAGGTCAGACACACAGTCATACAGACAAGAAAGCATGTGGAACAGGAGGTCAGAACCACACAGGCATACAGACAAGAAAGCATGTGGAACTGGAGGTCAGAACCACACAGGCATACAGACAAGAAAGCATGTGGAACAGGAGGTCAGAACCACACAGCATACAGACAAGAAAGCATGTGGAACAGGAGGTCAGAACCACACAGGCATACAGACAAGAAAGCATGTGGAACTGGAGGTCAGAACCACACAGGCATACAGACAAGAAAGCATGTGGAACAGGAGGTCAGAACCACACAGGCATACAGACAAGAAAGCATGTGAACAGGAGTCAGAACCACACAGGCAACAGACAAGAAAACATGTGGAACAGGAGTCAGAACCACACAGGCATACAGACAAGAAAGCATGTGGAACAGGAGGTCAGAACCACACAGGCATACAGACAAGAAAGCATGTGGAACTGGAGGTCAGAACCACACAGGCATACAGACAAAAAGCATGTGAACAGGAGGTCAGAACCACACAGGCATACAGACAAGAAAGCATGTGGAACAGGAGGTCAGAACCACACAGGCATACAGACAAGAAAGCATGTGGAACAGGAGGTCAGAACCACACAGGCATACAGACAAGAAAGCATGTGGAACAGGAGGTCAGAACCACACAGGCATACAGACAAGAAAGCATGTGGAACAGGAGGTCAGAACCACACAGGCATACAGACAAGAAAGCATGTGGAACTGGAGCAGAACCAACAGCATACAACAAAAGCATGAGAGAGTCAGAACCACACAGCATACAGACAAGAAAGCATGGAACGGAGTTCAGAACCACACAGGATACAGACAAGAAAGCATGTGGAACACACCACACAGGCATACAGACAAGAAAGCATGTGGAAGGGAAACACACTAAAGCAGTTGGACCACTGAAAGGGGTTTGGTAGGTTGGTTTTTTTATGTTGTTTGTTTTCATAGGCTTTTTTTTTTTTTTAAGTTTAGGGGAATGAAAGACTAATCTAGCAGTAGTGCATAATACAGATCAACACAGAAGAACCAGAAAGACATGAATTAGCAGGCTTATGAACAGCCCAATGAAGTCACAGAAACATTCAGGAAGAGGAAGTACTAAGAGGAACAGAAAAGAGAAATGCAAGAAACATACTTGAGACAGGATTGATTTCTGTGCCAATTTTTGGTTAGAGATGTGGATTCAGAAGGTACTACAACTATGGACTTATAATAAAAATAGAAAACTAAAAGAAATCATAAGGAGCCCATGTTTGGGTTAGACAGCGTGGGTTTGAAGATGTAAAGGGGCATCCAAGCAAAGGTTTTTTTTTTTTAAAAAAAAAACATATTTATTTATTTATTTATTTATTTATTTATTTATTTATATTTTATGTATGAGTGCTCTGCATGTATACCTGCACATCAGAAGAGGGTATCATATCCTATTACAGATGGTTGTGAGCCACCATGTGGTTGCTGGGAATTGAACTCAGGACCTCTGGAAGAGCAGCCAGTGCTCTTAACCACTGAGCCATCTCTCCAGCCCCCAAGCAAAGGTTTTAACAGAGTCTGAGGCTACGTAAAGCCAGGGCTACAGTGTTGATGGATGGATACAAAGAAGCCTGAGAAGTAAGGAGGCTACCGACTAAAACTGGAGAATATCTGTATTTATGTAAGGGGGTGCAGAGGAAGAAGAGAACAAGACCACCAATCGATCATGAACATCAAAGTAGAAGAGGCTTTCAAGAAAAAACACAGCTGGGCGTAGTATGCTCACCTTTAAACCCAGCACTCAAGGCAAGGCAGGCGGATTTCTGTGAGTTCAAGGCCAGCCTGGTCTACATAGAGTTCCAGGACAGGCAGGGCTATATGGAGAGACCCTGTCTAAAAAACAAACAAACAAAAACAACCTATGACAGTGAACGTTGGAAGTCAGTCAGAAAATTAGAAGGGGCACTCAGGCTTGATGGACAAGGCAGACACCAGAGAGGTGGAACTCAAATCTGCATATTTCTTTAAAAATATTTTTTTGAGGTAGCTAAAAATCAAGAGATTTTGGCATCATCAAATTAGTAAGAGCAGATTACTAGGTGTGTCAGGTAGGCCTAGGGACATACTCTGAAATTCTAGGTAGGCAGACTGACACACTTCCAACTATCAAAAAGAACATAGAGCAGCCGGGCGGTGGTGGCCCACGCCTTTAATCCCAGCACTTGGGAGGCAGAGGCAGGCAGATCTCTGTGGGTTTGAGGCCAGCCTGGGCTACAGAGTGAGTTCCAGGAAAGCCGCAAAGCTACACAGAGAAACCCTGTCTCGAAAAACCAAAAAAAAAAAAAAAAAAAAAAAAAAAAAAAAAAAAAGAACATAGAGCACAATGAACTGAATCAGTGAAGTCACACATGAATGAATGAAAACTGTACTTCAATATGATATAGAACTTACAGTATCATAACTCACAAAATCTGTGAGCACAATAAGAAGACACACAGAGAACCATATGTAAATAAAAATTGGAAACCTTTAATCCAGAGGTTGGTCTTACTGTCATTAACACTGGGTCAACCACACACCATGCGTGTTTTGATATGACTGTGTACACATATAATACTCTATCCCAAGTATTAAAGTGAACCCACCAAGCTTCTATAACTTCCACTTTATCCATAAACACAGGGGACAGAGAAACAAAACAAATAACACAGCAAGGAAGCAGCCCCCAAACCAACCTCCACAAACACAGAATTACACATTATCTCGGACACGGCGAGGGACTGTTCATGATTCAGAGAAATGTAAGTCTGATCCCACTGTTCACAGAGAAAAGGCAGGACTGACAAGGAACGTGGGAACATTTTCACAAGTTTGAGCTCAAGCGTGCACGCGCACACACATACACACACACAGGGAGTGAGAGTTGTTGAGAATATACGAAATTGTAATGGTGGAGACTTCTGGGTTCCATATGTGTCATGTAGCTACTTGAGGATGCTTACAGCTATAGCTAGCTGAAGCACTTAGAGGCAGAGAAAGGAGGATTTTGAGTCTGAGGTGAGCCTGGGTTACATAGCAAGACTCTGATTCAAAAGTGGTCGTTTTATTTTAATTTTCTATAATGCAAACAAACTGTCCTTGTAATACGTGTTATTTTAACATAAGAACTGTAGAAGAGAAGGAGGGAGATGAGATGATAACTTCTTGGGGAAGGACAGTGAACAAGCAAAAGAGAGGTCTAACATTCAAGAGAAGTTTTCTTAGCCTTTGGAAACAAGCTCATTTGTAAGCAGCGGAATCTACAACATGCAGCTTAGTAAGCAGGAAGACATAAAAATAATATACAAAAACCTTTCCCTCGTTATCCGTCTGTCTGAACTCTGAATATACACTATGAATAAAGGAAGATAAGGCTTGATGATACTTTAGTGATAATTACTGATATTTCCTGAGCTTTCATGTGCTAAGTGAAAGCTATATTTTATATTCATTATTCCATTTAATTCTTTTTTTTGGTTTTTCGAGACAGGGTTTCTCTGTGTAGCTTTGCACCTTTCCTGGGACTCACTTGGTAGCCCAGGAACTCACAGAGATCCGCCTGGCTCTGCCTCCCAAGTGCTGGGATTAAAGGCGTGCGCCACCACCGCCCGGCTTATTCCATTTAATTCTTATACCCCACCCTTTTAAACTAATGATAACAGGCTTCAAATCCCATTGCCACACAAATAAAACATCCAATAGTTCAACCCATGTCTGTTTGACTCCACAGTACTTGCTCTTAACTATTAAATTATTTGATCTGCAAAATGTCAAGTTAAAAACAGATGTGGCCGGGCGGTGGTGGCGCATGCCTTTAATCCCAGCACTCGGGAGGCAGAGCCAGGCGGATCTCTGTGAGTTCGAGGCCAGCCTGGGCTACCAAGTGAGTCCCAGGAAAGGTGCAAAGCTACACAGAGAAACCCTGTCTCGAAAAACCAAAAAAAACCAGATGTGGTAGCACACATCTATAATCCCAGAGTTTTGGAGATGGAGGCAAGAGAATCAGGAACTAAAGGGCAGCCTTAGTTAACATAAATTCTAGGCTAGCCTGGGCTATAGGATAACTGGTCTAAAAAAACCAACCAACCAACACCAGAATCAAGAGGCAGGCGAGATGGCTCAGCGGGTAAAGACCCTTGAGCTGGATCCTTGGAACCCACAAGGTGGGAAGAACGCTCCTTTCTGACTAGTGCCCTCTGACCTCACAAGCATGCTGTGGCATGTGCAGGAACTAATTCCCAATCCCAAACCAATACACAAATACAATATTTAAAAAAAAAAAAAAGAAAAACCAAAACAAACCCCCAAAGATCAAGTATAATGACCAGCTAAGAAAGCTGAGCCTTCACTAGCCCTGTACCCTTCAAACTTGAAGAGAGTGGGAACATTAATAAACACCATGATTTAATATGCTGCAGGCAACAAGATTTAAGCCAATTTCATTACATGAATAATAACTTCTTACAGCGCTAGGGTATGATGATTCAGACTAAGATGAAGCAGTCTTTGGTCATTTTAGCTGAGTTAAATGATTCTACCTTTCCAAGAACAAAATGGGAACCTACTTTTTTCTCACAAGCTAAAACTCCCAAATGTTGCTGAGAGCTCACTGAGAGTATGACTTAAAGTAGGCAATCATTAATAAAAACAGCTCTAAACACTAATCACCACACTTTATCAATTTCCATGTAAATTGTTTGTTTGTACTTATTTACCCATCATTGTTCTCTACACAATAGAAAAATGCAAATGAACAAATCAGAATGCAGCCCTAATGGGACTTTCTGTTTATAACCATTAGCCCAGAGGTGTGCTGTAATTCAATTCTCAAGTAGCAAGATTTAGCCTCATTAACAGACTGCAAGGGCAGGTTACAACTCATAAAACCCTACAGTAAACAAAGTTTATAGACACAGCGCAAAATCTTGAGCCTGATTGACAGAATTCTAGTTCCCTATCAGATTGCCTTAATTTACTTTTCTACTAATGTCCTTATACCACAGAGACAATTTTGCTTGGGCCCACAGCTCTCTAGTGGGATGGTATATCTGTATTGTTTGTTTTCTCACCCTAAAGAACCAACTGAGAAAATAAAAGATAATTGTTAAAAGTCATGGGAATGGAGCTCAGTGGTAGAGCATTTGTCTGTCTGTGAAAAGCTCCAGGTTCAGTCCCTAGCACCATGGCTCCCCATCCTCACAAAAAGCCATGAAGGAAAAACTTGCAATTATATCAATTGATTGCATAAACAATATTAGTTTAATTGGTAGTCCTAAATTTTCAGTTTCTTCATGATGAGAGATTCATTCTAAGTAAAACTATTTCATTTATATGTAGATTCCACTAAAAGTCAGATCATGGGAGTTGGAGCTACAGCTCAGTTATTGAATGTTTACTTCACATGCATGAGATCTTGCATTCAATTCCCAGAAACACAGTTTGTTTAGCAATATTTAAATAATAGATGGCAACAAAATCTGTGAATTTTTATCATATTTACTAAAAGTGGCTATACTGTTCATGTCCAAAGACAACATGACCAGAGCATAGAGTCAATAACCACTGTATTAATTTAGTAAAGCATTTTAGTGCAAACTATTCAAGCATATTGGTAATATTTGTGATGATGTTTTGCCTATAGTTAAGCACAGAAATGTGTTTTTGTTATCTTTTTTGACCAGTCTACACATGAAACAAGACAAGGACTAACCTGCTGTCATGAGTAAAGCATCAGTTCACTTGTGAAAAGGTCTCTCTCTGAGGTGCAAGGGCACACCAGGTTAGGGGGCCGCCATCATTAAAGGGAAGCTGGACAGATGGCAAGTCTACCTTCCATTGACTTCTCACTACATAAACCTAAGTAAGCTGAATTAGTCAGGTACTGTTTCTAAGACATTTGCCTTTTTCTACAGAGTTAGAATGACTTAAGAGGTCTATCTTGCCTTTCTAAAATGAATGTACTACAGGTAAAGTCTGATGGGAGCTTATTTTGGGAGGCCTCCCTTCCCATGAGTATCATTACAACGACCTTCTGAGGAAATGCTAGCGTGTTTTCATACACTGTATGTTCTGTCTCTGCTCTTCACAGTGCTGTGTGATAGCTATCAACATCTTGACTGATCGAAACAATCTCACTTAAATACACTGCTTAACATCATACACATTACAACTGCCATAGTAAGAAATAAATTTAGTGTCATCTTGAAATTTCAAAGCAATGATCTATATAATGGATTACATAATACATACTTCTAGCACTTTTCAGAGACCCCATTATTATTGTGATATTTTCTGTTCTTTCCAAGTTGAAGTTTCCAGTTCAAGTTTCTCTTTGTGGTACTCAGGAAGACAGGGGAGGCAAACTAATTTGTTTATATTCATTTAAAACCTGGGTCCCAATCTTGAAGTAGAAACCCCCAGGAGAGAGGTGAGGCCAACGAGCCTGCACTTCAGTACATCAGACAGAAACTATCACACAGGAGCTGGGTCAGAGCTAATAACTTTGGACACTAACTCAAAAATACCCAGCCTTTCCCTGCATGTCTCGAGGCCTCAGCCTGCCGTTTTCCTTGCCGTGCTGAAATGGTCTGTGACCTGCTACAGAGGGAGGCACTAGTAGAACTTGACGAGTTACGGACAAACTCTTCTAGAATAGTAATGTAATTCCTTGTTTCCTTCCCATAAAAATGTATTGGTATGCAATTTTTATATTTCACAGTTCACCGACATCTAGGCAAGCTTTCTTCCACTGCTTCAATGGCGCTACTTTTAATTTTATCCTCCTTAGCTGTAGTAATTAAAGTGATCAGCAGTGGCACCCCAGCAGCTCTGACACGGCGACAACCCCCTAGCAGACTCTGCTCTTAAAGGGAAGGAGAAAAAGACTAGTTTCATTTCACAGAGAACAAGAAAATCAAGCCTCCCCAGCCCTCAACTTTATTCAATTGTTCTTTCAGCCGCCTTCGGATCTTAAGAATCAAATAAAAATGGCTGCTATGGGGGGTCCTTTTTATTCTGGCCGTAAATGTCACAGAGTGACATTACTTTAGGCCAAAAATGTGCCATGGATTTGCAAAGGTGAATTAGAACATGAGAAACTGTCAGTGTAGTTTCTGAGGTCATTACCCACCAAGGGTGTCTTTACAACAGGAAATAGTTCCATTCAGTCACTTGAAAAAAGTCCTTCTGCTTAAGAAACGTGCATCTATTATATTTTCAAGAAACAAAGCTTTAAAAAAGATATCAGACAATATTTGTATCCTTACCCCGTAAAAACTTTTACAACTGAACAATTCCCCCTACCCCACTTACAGACCCAAAATCTGAATTTCTTTCTTGTGTTGGCTCTAGTGTTTCCTACAGTTTTAGTAACTGGACTTTAATTAAACTAAATAAGTTTTTGACATAAAAAAATTTATTTAGTGCTTCTCAAAATGGTCCTTAGAATTCCCCAATTTTATAAGAAACTAAGAAAAAGAACTTGATTGTCATCTTTTCATCAACAGACAGGAAGCTAAGCTCTCTTATTAGCACCAAGTACGGACAAAAAAAAAAAAAAAATTCCATGCTTGTCCAGAGGCAAGGATTATCAAAGCTCACCTATTCACCTTCTACAGAAAACAGAATAAACAAATTACCAGGACTTTAGAGGTCTGGGTAGACCACTAGATGTTGTACTGCCAACCTGGTCAGCTCTTGACTGAATAAATAGGATTTAGGGTGAAACATTAAAACTGTTTAGCAGATCTTTTCAGTTCATTTCAAACTTTGCTTATGCTGGTTTATAATATAAGCAGACATGCTTTAAATGACCACACCTGCTCATTCTCTGGGGATGGTCTGATCTCTGATTCTCTAACAAAAGAAGAAAGAAAAAAAAATCAGTCTTTCTTGTTGCAAAACAGAGGGGAAAGTCAGAATCGTTCTCAAGTTTGCTCCATCTGGTCAGATTAAATCTTTGATCAACCTCGGGGATTACATTTATTTTTGTAGTAACCATTAAATTTTGGATTTGTTTCATACACATAGGCAAAATAGTAAGGGCAAAATAGTAAAAGAACATAAATTTAAGTTTGAGATTTAGTTTTTTTTTTTTAAATAGGAATAGGAAATATAAAAGGAAAAATATATTCAGGAAAAAACAGACATGTATTTCAAGAACGTAGATTTCATTAATAGTCAACTCAT
>NC_051071.1:12944569-13089569 GCF_004664715.2 Peromyscus leucopus | reverse complement strand
AAGAAATGTACAAAACAATTAATACTGTTTCACTGCTATCAAAGACACTCAGATGATTTTACATCAAGTGAAGCAAAGGCATTAGTAGCTTCACAGTGCCACCACTAGGAACTGTAAATACAATAGCGCACAATTAGTAATGCATATGTGAATTCATTCAAAGCATATATCCTTGGGAAAGCCAGAACACGATAAGGAGAACAAAAGGAACATTAAAAAATGAAATGAATGAAGATTTAAACTCTACTCTTGTGCATGCTGAGCAGGAACAGAATAGGCAATATGAAATATGCCTTAGCAATGGTGATACCATCCTGGAATGTTCAACATGACACTAAACAGCCATATGGAAAATGTTCATGGTCATTAACAGTGGCAATAAAAAGAGTGTTCCCAATGCTAAGACACCTAGCTCTAGCTTTAGATGCTCATGACATCCTTGAGTAAGTAGGATTTTTGAAGCTAGGAGTTTATAGTGACATAATAGAAAAGATGCTAGGGGTCCCTCCCCCAACAATGCTGGGTTTTGTGTGACTCTAGAGATATGCCAGCAAGATAACAATGTTTTCTGAGAAGTCTAGTAACTATTGTTAGAACAGCAGACTTCAAACCAACTTAAATTCAGACAGAAGAGATAAGGTATTATTTAAATCACAGAGAATAAAAATCACTGCCTCATACAGACATTTATACTGAACATAGGAGCACATAGCATTCTTCCTTAAAAGGCAACTACAGGAAGATTAGACATCATTTAATGTGTCTTACTGGCCTGAAATGGATTATGTACAGTTGATCTTTTGATGACTGAGCTGAAGTAAAATACAAAAGGTATTTTCCTCTTGGTGCCTGAGGCATATTCTAGTTCAAATGGAGAATAAAAATCTCTAAATAAGATAAAATACTCTGTGTTTTAAAGGTTTTGAATTTCTTTTTATAGTAACTGAAAACTCATGCCCTCAATAATTGAAATTACAAATTAAAGTTATTTCTCCCTAATGATATAGAAATGATAAAATGTGTAATTAAGAAATAAAAATTTTAATTTAATATTAAAACTGATTGATAGAGGCTACTGAATATAATATCTATAAATGTATGATAAAGTCAGTATTTACAAGTATATAAATATAATTCTATATATACTTTAATGCTCTATACTTAGAGCGTTACATACATAAGATACAAAGATGCACATGAAAAAAATCAGTTACTCAGATTTTTATCAAAATGATTAAAAATTTTGATTAATTTAATTTTATGTGTATAACTCTTTTGCCTCGTGGCACGGAGTTCAGAGAAAGTGTCAGACCCTCAGGAACTGGAATTACAAATGGTTGTCAGCTGCTATGTGGCTGCTGGAATCAAGCCTGGTCCTCTGCAAGAGCAACAAGTTCACTTAAGCACTGAGCCAGCTCTCCACCATGGTATTTTATGATATTTTTTTTGCCAGGTGGATGATAACTCCATCTTTTATTATTGGGGACATTCATAAACTAATTTAAATCTACTAATACAATTATCAGCATGATAGACAAGTTCCATTAAATTAATATCTTCCAACAAACATCAAAAGTACAAGATGGACAACCTACCCTTCATGACAACAAAATGCATTGTAAAGGTAAAAGCTGGGAACTGGAGAGATACTCCAGTCGTCAGAGTGCCTACTGCTCTTGCAGGAGATAGGAGTTTGGTTTTAGCACCCACATGGTGGTCCACAACTGTCTACAACTCCAAGGGATCAGATGCCCTCTTCTGGCCTCTACAGACAATTGTACACACATGTGGTTACACACACAGACACATAATTAAACATAAATTAAATCATAAAGGTTTAACATGAAAAGTAGCTTGTATTCTTCCTCATAAGTAAGGTATTTGGGTTTATTTCTAAGTCCAGTCATACAAAGTAACTACTATCTCTATTTTTATTAGTATTCTTTTCAGTTAATTTTAAAGGACTGATCAAACTAAAACCTTTCCTCCTGTATAGCTTTCTTTAGAGGATTCAAACATTCCTGCAAACATCTGAAGATAAAGCAAATCTTCCAGGACTTACTACTAAGTTGCAGGTAGGTTCTCCCACCTGCTAAGGTAAGACTTGGCTCTTATATGATCTGTATAATGTGTAAAAACAACAGTGGGTTGTTGCACTAAGGTATTCAAGTCTGCTTTGTAATAGTTCCAGAATTCCTTTCCATTATTTGTTTTTAAAAGATTCATAAGGATGAGGGTTTTGCCTGCATGCACGTATATGCAACATGTGTGTGTCTAGTACCTGCGGAGTTTGTAAGAGTTACACATGTTTGTGGACCACCATGGGGGTGCTGGGAACTAAACCAGGGTCCTGCAAATGCAGAAAGTGCTCAAGTCTTGAGCTGTCTCTCTAGTGCGTTTACTTTTTTCTTTTAAAGAAGCTTCCAGTTTAATTGCTTTCTTCCGAAGTCAGAAGACTTGGAAGGTAATATGTATTTCTACAAAGTTCTTGTTAAGTAATGGTAGTGTTGGAAAAAACTGAGTAGAATTAAAAGGCTAATGGTATCAACTCTGGCTTTTCCTGAGAATAACTTAACACAGCATGCACACATGGAACTGGTTAAGATTACCAGGCCGTGGTCAACTACTCAGAAAATGCTCCCCAGACATGAAGCATAGAGCCCGAGGAGTCAGGAGAATGACCAGTAGGATGATGTCAAGCACAGAACGAGGAGTCAGGAGAATGACCAGCAGGATGATGTCAAGCACAGAACGAGGAGTCAGGAGAATGATCAGTAGGATGATGTCAAGCACAGAACGAGGAGTCAGGAGAATGACCAGCAGGATGACATCAAGCACAGAACGAGGAGTCAGGAGAATGACCAGCAGGATGACATAAAGCACAGAACGAGGAGTCAGGAGAATGACCAGTAGAATGCTGGGATTCGGGGCTGACTTGGCAGCTGAATTCTAGTGTGAGTCCCAAAGCAAGAAAAAAACTGGATGTGTGGGGAGCAGATGAAGTCCTGAGTGAATACGACTGACAGGAACACAACCATGTCAAGGACCCCAGAACCTCAGATCCATGGCAACAGCAAGGCCTTCCTAGGTCAGGCTCAGAGGAATGGCAAAGCCTTCCTTTGTCTAAGTTAAACACTAGGAAAGAAGAAATGAACCTTAGCAAAAATCAGTGTATGGAGAAACTATCAAACATAGTTTCCTCCTCTAGGATGAGTACAGCCTGAGACTGCTTCCCACAGAGACCTCCTCCTGAGATTAGCTAGCCTACATCTCCTCTCCACTCAGTGGTATAGAATAAATGCACTGAGTTTCCAGGCTGCTGGTATGGCTTTCCCTAGACTGTTAAAGGGCACAGACCACTCAATTAGCTTTTCTGTACATGTAGTGTGTCTCTGTGTCTGTCCTTTTCTCATTCCCTTGTTGTCCCAGTCAGATCAAGCTAAAGCCGTGCAGGAGATGGCACAGATTTAAGCATTGTATATCAAGAAAGGTATTACAGCACAGGGTTCAAGAACAGCAAGAAATCAGACGACACATGGAACTTAAGATCCCAAGTGACAAAGTCATCTCGATTGTAACTGACTTGTGCAGTAACAATCCATTCCGCTTTAACGACCTTCACAGAAAAATTTATTTTCTCTCTTTATAAACCTTACTTCATAGAAACTTCCTATAGCCAATTTTTCATTATTGCTTTGTTGTCAGTCAGCAGACAGCATGAACAACAGGCTCTCTCTATAGCCCTTCATTTATTTATTGAACGTTTACCAAACACTTGGTCCTCGTTACTCGGCGTCCTTGTGCTTTCAATGGTGCAGCGTTAAGGACAAGAGACTGGAGTGTTTCCCGCAAATACACAAGGAGACAGTAGAGAGACCCAGGAAGGAGAATCAGCTTTAGGAAGAGAACAGCCAACGCTGGACCAAGAACACAAGAGTGTGGTAACTCTAGATACTCCAACAACTTACAACTGCACTGAAAACTGGACAGACTGAGGCTGGGAAGAGAAGGGACAGGCCTGTGGGGGCCTTTGTGATGGCAAGAAGAGCTGGGAGTTTATTCAGTAAGGCTAAGTGGTGCTACCAAAGGATTCTAAGGCTTCATGTCTTCATATTGACGCTTAAAACGTTTTCTCTTTGTACTTTACAATCCTGAGTATCCAAAAAAGTAGAACTTTGTTTCCTTTAACCTTTAATGTTAACCTTTTTCTGCCTTGCCAGTTAACTTTCACTCCTCGTCGTCTAGTATTACAAGCTGTGCCAAGTACACGGCATTACCCCATGTACCTGCATACTCTAATGTGAATCATGGTTCTACTAGTTCTTCTTGGTAGTCACCCAAAGGTTCTCAGCTGCACAAGAACAAAGTACAGAAGGAAATAAATTGTTAAAGAGTCCTTACTCAATGGCCTCATAAGTTATAGCAAGTTCTAGAAAACTCTTCCGTAAACACCACCACCACTACCACCCAGACAGGGTTTCTCTGTGTAGCCCTGGCTGTCCTGGAACTCACTCAGTTGACCAGGCTGGCTTCCAACTCACAGAGATCCATCTGCTTCTGCCTCCTGAGTGCTGGGATAAAAGGCATGTGCACCACTTCAGGCCTTCAGTAAACTCTTGAAGAGTCTAAGGTTAGTATCCATTTTCTCCAAGACTGAAGGTCACTTTTGGATACCAACCTTTTTATTTACCTTTTTTCAACTCCTGGGACTTTTCAGTTACTCTAAGAATGAACAGTGCATGTCTCCCAGCTCAGTACTTTGACTTTCAGTACCTACCATACAATATACAAAGGGTAAGACAGACAACAATGTCTCAAAAACTAAGACTTCTACAAATTAAAGCACAAAGTGGAGTATAATCAATGTAAAAACAGCAAAAATTGTTTCACTGAAAGGAAGCTCAAACCATATGGGGGTGGGATGGGTTAGAACTACTTTTATCTAACATCCAGAAAGGTGGAGATCCTGACCCTAAGGTGGAGGAGGTGGCTATTAGTCTGTTCCCTTGTCCCTTTTACATGGGCACCTGCTAATTTCAATGCAAAGCAAGGAAAAATAAGTTTTCCTTAAACTTTTACAAAGGAAAAACAGAATCAGGGACAGAGGTTATTTCCCCTCTTAATATCACTTTCGCTTACATTCAATTGCTCAGACATGAAATTGGGCATTTTCATTTTTATTTTGTCATCCAAGGTGGTTTCCAAATTATGGAGTGTACCACCACCAACACTCCTTTTGTATAAGAATTACTCAGAAACAGCAGAAAATGACAAAATTAAAAAAACTACTTTGTCCTTGAAAATGTATCAAGTGTCATATAAAAGAAATGGCAAGGTCTACCTCTCATATTTGTGAAATGGGACACACCCAGGATTTTTACATTCTTTGTCTTATGTTAGTATCAAGTGTGGAAGACTAGCAATAATCTGGAATACACTCTCCAGTTCAGCAGACTGCTACTATCCACTGACAGGGCTGGGCCCCTGAAAAATGAAGCACCACAAGAACAGAGTGTTTTCAATTGAGCTTAACTTTTAACTGAGAAGATAAACACTGCAACAATCGCCTGACACATGCTCTTAGAAAGTGACCTTATTCTTCCTACTGAGTGGTGGGATCCATGTCCTCTCTCCTTTGACCTGAGTCGGGCCATGTGACTACTTAGGCTAATGCAATACAGTAAAAGTGATTTGAAAACAGAATCATGAGACACAGCAAAAGAAACAAGCAAAAGAATAAAAGACAACTTATGGAACAGGAGAAAATATCTAAACCACATATTCAGTAAGGAGTTAATATCAAAATTATATAAAGTCAATAGCTACAAACCAAGAAACAAAAACAACAGCAAAAACCCAAACTTCAAATTTAAATAAAAATCTGGAGAATATTTGGGTACTTTCAGTATCAATAATCATCAGGGGAATTCAGATAAAAACCACACAGAGCTATCTATCCCCTCACACCTATTAGCACAGCTGTTCTTCAAAACAGAAGATTGAGCCTAGAGTGGGAACAGGCCTGTGATCTCAGCACTCAGACTCAGGCATTAAAATGAAGAGTTCAAGGCCAGCCTGGAGAACATACAAGCCCTTGTTTGAATAAAACTCTAAACCAGACCAACAGATAATGAAAACCAGCAAACGGAGGTAAGAAAACAGGAAACTGGCACCTTCCCTTAAACCCTAAACACAGAACTACCCAGCACAATCCAGAAATCCCACTTCCGGGTTTAGACAAAAGAACTCAAATCGGGCTGGGCGTGGTGGCGCATGCCTTTAATCCCAGCACTCACAGCAGAGGATCTCTGTGAGTTCAAGGCCAGCCTGGTCTATGTAGTGAGTTCAATGCCAGTCAGGGACCTAGCATGATCTTGGCTCAAGCAAGTAAACAAGTGCCAGCCACAGAAAGACAAACACCACGGTTCCACTTATATGAGGTACTTAAGAGTTCAATTTATCACATCCAAGAGTAGAATAATGGTTGCCAGGAGCTAAAAAGAGGGGGACATAGGAAGATACTAATCAACAGGCACAGAGCTACAGGTTAGGAAATGATTAAGTTGTAAAGATCTGCATTGAAGAGGCTGGAGAAATGACTTAGGAGTTAAGAGCACCTGGGTTCAATTCCCAGCACCCACACAGCAGCTCCTAACTGCCTGTAACTCCAATTTCAGGGGATCCGACACCTTCACACAGACATACATGCAGGAAAAACACAAAAATTGCATATGAAGTAAAAATAAATAATTAAAAAAAATCTGCATTGAAGCTATAGTTTTGAACTTAAAAATTAAGAGGGTCAGTCTCATGGCAAGCATTCCTATTACAGTAAAATAAATTAAAACGAGATAGTCCTTTCTATCAGAATGTCTTCCTTTTCTGTTCTACTTACATTTATTATGCATCTTTTTGGACTTACTCTATGCACATTACTTTTGGAGCTACTATAATAGAATTTCTAATTTTTTTGGTATTTTTCACATAGAAACACAACTAAATATTAAAACAATAAATTTTATGGAGGTATGATTTACACTTGGTGCTATGCATCCATTTTCAGCTTAATACGTTTGAACACTTATCTATTGAGAAAGTAAAGCTTCACATTATCACTTCCCACCCACCTGGAGAGTTTGCTTACCCCCCATCACTAAGCTCACGCCCTACCTCTGGGTAAGCGGTGACAGCTTCTTGGCATCCTGTTCCAGATGTGCAGGCTGGTTACAGGTAAATACTGTATCTCAGTATGTCTGTTATTTATTTAAGCTACTGTGGATCTCAGTAGCTTGAGACTTTGTATCACCAAGCAGTACATGCTGAGTACCCCACTTCTCACTGCTGGAAGTGCTTTGGATTTTGAAGCATTTGGGATTTTGGATTTTCAGATTAGGGATGCTTAAACTGCATTCTTTCATATGAACAAGTCATGTGTTTACTCATTCTTTGTTGATACACATAATAATTGTGTCCCAAGTTTCTGTGTATTACAACGTAAGGACCATGAAGTCAGTCATTTTGGTACATGCCTTTAATCCAGCGCTCAGAGGGCAGAGGCAGGTGGACAAATAATTTAGATACCAAGTAGTCTGAATTTAAAATCAATTCACAGCATATTTTTAATTTACTTATATTCTAAAGCTATATTTAGATAATTAGAAAGAGACTGTCCAGCTTTTAGTACTTGAGAGGATATGAAACACACTCTTCATCAATAAAACACCACTTATTACCAATAAAAAGCCTTTGAGGAAGTATTCTTTCTGTGCTTCTTCACTGGGATGGCCCCACCTTTCAGGTCACCAAGCATCCCCTTTCGGAGTCATCTCTGCTACAACACACAGCTTTCATACCCTGTAATTACTTATCATCTCTCTCTTCCCCCAGAATATAAATTTCATGTGAGAAACAGCCATTTTCCCTGTTACTGTGACCAGACTTGCTTTAGATATACAACAAATCTATCTGGCAAACAAGTCTATAAACTACTGATATAATAGATGGTTAAGCATTGAAAAAGCTAATATAAAGTCTATATGTTCTTCTTTAGAACAGTCCTTAAAATTATTGTTTTTCTTTATTTCTCATTATTTTTTGCTGTTGTTTTATTAAGATAGCATCTGTAGCCAATGCTGGCCTGGAACTCACTATATAGCCCAGGCTGACAAACTCATAGCAATCCTCCTGCCTCAGCCTCCTGCGTGCTGGGATTACAAGCATGAGCCATTTCATCATCTCAGATTAGTGTTTTTCATGATCATGATGTACAGTTAAAAATACATTTTACTTAAGCCCAGTAAGCACACAGATTAAAATACTGAAAAGGAAAAGTTTCACACACACACACACACACACAAAAACAAACAAACAAACAAACAAAAAAACCTTTAAATGTAATAAATTTTGATACATTCTATTTTCTATTCTGTTCTATTTCTTTTTGTTAAAAACAATGGCTTAATAAACTTTTATACCTCCTTTTTCATAAAGACCTACAGTTTAGAAACAATATCCAAAGGCTTGGAGATCATAAGCGGGCATTTACAAAGACTTAAAATAGTGATTTTATGTGTGAGTTTGGTGGTAAGTAGGGTTATCAGTTTTCAATGATGAGACGTTTCAGATCTTACTATACTGAATGATTTCTACTGTGGTATGTTCATTCTTATTTGTGACACACTCCACAAAAATGAAATGTGGGGAAAATGGGACTTAATATAGGAATGTAGGTTTGACAATGGAATTCATGGTCTCTGGGAAATAATAAGGCTCAGGTTCAAAACCCTGATTACCATGTACTGACCAGAAGACCTTCTAAAAATCCGAATGTAAAGATGCTGATCAGCTTCAGTCTTCTTATATGGGAAGTAGTGTGAATATCTTCATGAAGTTATGTAAAATACACATTGCAGATACTCAATAAAAACGGGTATTATTATATACTAGTGTTTCTAACAAAATTCTCTGGAGAAATATAATCTTACATAGCATATGGTTAGTCATAAAATGTAAATGAATAAACCAGGTATGTATAGATGTAATTTCTAGTCCAGAACTGTGCTTTTTCTCATAGCTAACAGCACACACAGCAATAATAATGGTGTGGTCGGTCCCACTGGATGGATTCATCAGTTGAATACGTGACCACATACTCTCAATGGACAGCCTATGAAAAGTAACTGAGCAATCGCTCCCCATGCCCCCATCCCAGTTAGGTTTCTGCAACCCGTGCTCCTCACATCACTTAGCTGTCTGCTGCAGAGGGGAGGGGCTGTGCTGCCGGTCTGCTTGCTCCCCGCCTTGGCAGCTGCATCTCTTCTTGCTTGCTCAAGCAGAACTCTCGCTCTTTCCTTCAGCTCCTCTTGTCTGGACAACATTCGTTGCTTAAAAACAAAGATGGAGAATTAGAAGCCAAATCATAAAAATACAGTTAAAAGTTAGATCACCTATTAAAATAAAAAGTCAGGCGTATTGCTTTTTTAACAGGACTACTTACAGAAAATATTCATGTTGAGAAGAAACTGTAGAATGAATACATAAATTTTGACAAAAATGAGATATGATATTATTTCTTAATACTAGATGAAATTTCAATGTATTTAAAAAATTTTAATTTTATTATTGTGTGTGTGCATGAAGTGTGTGCACAAGTGCAGGTGTACACATACCATAGTGCATGTGTGAGTGTCACTGGGCAACTCTGGGGAGTTGTTTCTCTTCTTCCATTGTGAGTTCTGGGAATGAAACTCAGGTCATCAGGCTTACATGGCCAGTGTTTATACCAGCCGGGCAATCTTCATTAGATTTTATTTGAACATATTCTCATAAGGCGCATGTCAATATTAGATTGTATATTCATGTTTTCTCATAAACACAGTATAATCTACCAACCAAAGATATAATAAAAGGGTCAGTTCTATTTTTATAGTCTAATAGAACTGACAACTATGTATCTCTACTTTAAAAAGTTTTCAATGCTAAACTATCTGTGGCAACATTCTTTTAAACTTTGGGAAATATTTATAGAAAATCCCAAGCTGTTATTTTTTTGTTTATTTAGTCAAAAGCCTCACTATGCAGCCCAAGCTTGCCTTGCATTCTTTATGTAGAAAATCCAGGTTAGCCTTGAATTCTCAATCTATTCGCCTTTGTCACCAGAATTCTGGGATTACAGGCATGTGCCACCACACTCCACTAATGCTATTATATTCCGTGAAAGGACCCACAAGACTCTTCTCCACTGAGATTTCTCTTCATAATGAAACAAGCTTATCAGAACAGAAAATATTATGGACTGAGTAATTTTACAATGCATTTTTGGAGAGTAATTGGCCACCGATGGAAGCTAGTTCTTTTGTTTGTTTGGTTTTTCCAGACAGGGTTCTCTGTAGCCCTGGAACTCACTTTGTAGGCCAGGCTGGCCTCAGACTCAGAGATCTGCATGCCTCTGTCTCCTAAGTGCTGGGATTAAAGGCATGCATCATCATGCCCAGCTGGAAGCCAGTTCTTAAAAGATATATTAAACAAAACCACAATATCCATATTAGTTTCAGAGTTTAAGAATCAGACAGATCTTAGCTCCATTTCTTAATCAGAGGCAAGTTCCCAGTCTCTCTATGCCTGTGTCCTCCTGTGTAAACTGGGCCTCAGAGTAGACCAGCTCACACCGCACCGTGTACGCAAGTGACATAAAGCCACCGGCACATGGGAGACCAGAGGGAGGTTAAATACTACGGTATGGTAACCCATCAACCTCTCTATCTTAGAAATAAAGGGACTGAGCTGCCTGAAGACCCACAGAGTCTAAGTTCTGCAGTGCGCAACCCCAAGCTGCCACACCGTAGATTTTGATCTTAAAAGCACATAAACACTTTGTTTAACATTCAAAATGTACTTCATTTTTATTACAGGGATTTTAGAAAACAAATGCAAGTAAAAATAACAGTAATTTATAGTTATGGCACGCAGAGGTCATTACTGTATCATCTCGCCCACCTTTATATACTGTGCTCACATCATATACCCAGCCTCGTCACATTTGTTTTACTTAATATTTGATTGCAAGGAAGTATTTTCTGATGACCATATGTATTTCTCTTGAAAACATGATTCTTAACAGGCTGCCATAATTCTATTATATAGATACATAATACTTTATTGTACTGGATAGATGGGGTGTTGGCAAGTTTTTCACTATCATAAATGCTTTTATGAACATCTTTATACATAAATGTTGAATCTTATTTTCTTAGGTAACATTTCTAAGAGTAATATATTAGGTTTTGGTGGTACAAGGGATTGAAGTTAGGATCATTGTGCTACATTCCAGCCATATTTAATTTTATTTTGAGATACAGTCTTGATAAATTACTCAGGCTGGCCTCAAATTTGTGATCCTCCTGATGAAGTTTTCAGAGAACTTGTGATGGATAGGCACATGCCATCGATTAAGCTTTTTTTTTTTTTTTTTTTTTTTCAAAGAGTTCAAATAATTCTCTTGCCTAAGCTTCCCATATAGCAGGAACTCAGTTGTGAGTCATTGAGCCTGGCCAACATAAACTGTGTGTGTGTGTGTGTGTGTGTGTGTGTGTGTGTGTGTGTGTGTGTGTAAGTGTATGCACATATGTGTGCATGTGGAGGCCAGAGGTCAAGTTGGGTGTCCCCTGATTACTTTCTACCTTATTTTTACAGACATGGACTCTGGTCTCTCCTATAGCTTGGCTAGGCTAGCAGCCTGTGAGTCCCAGGATCAGCCTGCCTTCACCAGGATGACAGATGTACACTTTACCACTCAGCTTTCAATGTGAGCATTGGGGATCCAGACTCAGGAGTTCATACTTCTTCAGCCCCAACACAAACATTTCTACGGTAACTTGATACACATTGCTAAGATGCCCTTCAGCCAACTGACTGCGGTACACTTGAGCTATGGGGTGTTTTCAGTACTATTATCATCAAAAATCAAACAGATACGTGAACATAAAGAACAAGGATGTCAGCCAGAAAATGTTGGTTTTCAACTGAAACTTTAAAGTTTATCATAGAACCATATGCAAATCTGTAAGTGCTGCTCTCCCATATGCCAAAGAGGCTCCAAGCCCTTCACATGTTGTACAGTTTAAGGAAGACATAGGTGAGCTACACAATTACTATCATATGTCCTAGGGACTTAGTGGTATGTCTATAAGTCCATATGAAACCGTCATATCTCCTGTGAGCACATGCTTGTAAGATTCATGCTATATTAGTAAGTATTAAGAAAAAATAATCACTAGCAAATTCTGACATAACATCTTTTTTTCAAAGATTTCACAAATATTAAAATAAAAAAGATGTATGTCTGAAATTCATAACATGGTATATAAAAGGGAAGCAGACATTTGTATAAAATTTAGCTGCAATTAGAACCTACCAAACATCAGTAGCTACATTACATTTTTGCTGTGAAACTCTGTTTTTGTCAACCTAGTGTCAAACAAACCTTTATACTTATTCTAAGCAAAATTAATTCCTTCCTTCCTTCTTCCTTTTCTTTTCCTTCTTTCGTTTCCTCTCCTCTCCTTCCCTCTTTCCTCTCTCCCTCTCTCCTTCTTTCCTTCCTCCCACCCTCCGTTTTCCTTCCTTCCTTCCTTCCTTCCTTCCTTCCTTCCTTCCTTCCTTCCTTCCTTCCTTCCTTCCTTCCTGTCTTCCTCTCTCCCTCCCTCCCTTCCACCCATCATGGTCTTGTGTAGCTCACATTGGCCTGGAACTCATGGCAAGCCAACTCCCTCTGCCTCCTTAGTGATGGGATTACAGGCATGAGTTACCACATTTGGCTTGACCCTCTGCAGAACTTTGAGATCATAAAGCATGACCAAAGGACAAGCACACAAGGCACTAAATCAGTGGTGACTGTCACCATCCTGTGTAGCACACGAATCGTGTGCATGGACTCACAGCATAATCAAATTCTAGAGTTAAGTGGGTTCTTAAATATTAGTTCATTTAACCACTGTGGAAAATAAAACTGACAATTTAAAATGCCAGGTAATATCACAATGCTAATTACTGGGGGAAAATTCAAAATGAGAATTCAGGTTCTTAGATTATCCTAATTTAATGATTAATTAATTTCTATCTTTAAACACATTTGCCTCAAAATACAGTTTATAAGAAAAATCTGTGTTGGATAGAAAGAGCTAAGGTTCATCAAATACTGCAGCTGTCATTCAGCAGCTATTCATTGGGTATCTATTGTGTATAAACCTTGTGCTATCACAAAACTTCAGGGAGATTCACTTACTTAGAACCTTTAAGATTGTTTTGTGGGAACAAAACTTTTTTTGAAGGCTACAGTATTTTTTTAATGTAAAAATTACCTCATATAATTGTACAATTAATGGATTTCACTGTGATATTTCCATGCATGCATGCATAAACTGTGCTTTGATCAATTCTGCCTTCTCTACCATTGTATTTCTTTGATTCTGACATTCCCATTTCTTTAGCACACCTCTGTAAACTCGCCAACGATGGAACTTACAATCTATGCAACCTAATCACAGTCCAGACACAGCTGTCTGCCTGCACATCACATGGTACTGCAGACTGCATGACTGCAATGCGTCAGTGCAGTCCTCCTTCACAATTAGTTCCCAGATCCCTTGCAGACTTCATGCAGGTGTATGTACCAGTTATACAAAACAGCACAGTAGACAACCTACGTACATCCTCCTGTACTAAAACACGCAGCCTGCACACTTTACAGATTAATAGAAGAAAGGGAGTCTGTGCAGTTTAATTCTGACAGTATTTTCCCCAATCACTTTGATCATGGTTGGTTGAAACAGAGTGGACCCTGTGGTTGTGGCACTAACATACTAAATGAGAAAAGCACACAACTTCGGATTATTTTCCAAGTAAAGTCAAGAAAACACTTTTATTAATTAGTATTGCTGACTTAGAAGACAATCTAAGAGACAGGCTGTAATTCTTAAGTACTTAAACTTTTGGGCTCAGGATCGCTTTATATATGTGATTAACAGTTACTATGAATACCAAAGAGTTTTGCTTGTGTGAAATACACCTATGGATCTTGGCTATTTTGGGGAAATTGAGAAATTTGAAAAATGTGTTTCATTTAGAAATATCCAAACACATTAAAATAGCAACATTTTAATTAAAACCCTTGGCTTTAAAAATGAACACAAACTAATAAGGACTAGCACTTTCCATTTTCATTAAAAACAAACAAACAAACAAACAAACAAAAAAACAGCTAAGGACCAGTAAGATGGCTCAGTAAAATAAATAAATAAATAAATAAATAAATAAATAAATAAATAAATAAATAAAATAAAAATCACTTGCTTTTAAGCTTGATGACCTGACTTCGATCCCTGAAGCCCGTAGGGGAGATAACCAACTCTTGCAAGTTGTCTGTGCATGCGTGCGTGCGTGTGTGTGTGTGTGTGTGTGTGTGTGTGTGTGTGTGAGAGAGAGAGAGAGAGAGAGAGAGAGAGAGAGAGAGTGAGTGTGATCTATAATAATACAAACCTAAAAAGAAAAAGAGCAGGGGACCTTCCTGATGCTTATAGTCAATGTGCTGGAATATAGGAATCATACAGCTTCAGAAAACATTATTTGTGAGAGGACATTAGTGATAAAGATAAATACTATCACAGAATGCAATTGTTTAAATGTTGGGTATTATTTAAAAGAGTTTCAAAGAGCTTCATGGTCCCAGTTTTGTTTTGTTTTCCAGTATCAGGAATTGACCCCTGGGCCTCAAGCATACTGGGTAAGGACTCCTGCTCTGAGCTACATTCTCCAGGCTCTCAAATACTATGTTAAGAAATGCTTCAGAACTGTCATGCATTGGCAGACTGAGAATTCTGGGGATTGGGGACTACCAACAATTTTAAATCAAAGAGTGATTCAGAAGAGTTAGTTTGTAAAAATGAAAAAAAAAATTAGAAATACCTTACTCAGTTTAGTTTGCTTAAAAATTGTCTTTTTAAATGATCATGTAAATGTGTTGAAAATGTAGTCGTAGTTGAAGCCTGGCTTCAATCCCAGTCACCACACACACTGGGTGCAGTGGCTCTTGTCTCTAATCCTAGCACTCAGGAAGTGAAGGTAAGTAGATCTACATAGTGAGCTGGAGGCACCCTGAGACACATAAGTCCCTGTCTAGGAAAGAAGGGCTGTGTGGGGTGGGAGATGAAGATCTATGTCTAAGTCTCAAAGAGCACCTGCAATAACTACAAGAAAAAAATCCTCCTATGAAAACTGTATTTTGTCGAGGGAGACAGCTGAGTTATAAAGCGCCTGTCCCTTTACTACATAGGCACCTGAGGTAGATCCCTAGCATCCATGTGAAGACCCAGGTGTGTGTCTGTAAGACCAGCCTGGGGTGACAGACATAGGCAAAACTCTAGAGCCCATGGGCCAGTAAGCCAGAGGAACTGATGAGCCCCAATTTCAATGAAGGACCCTGTCTCAAAAATAAAGTCGAGAGGGAGAGAGAAAGATTCTTGACATTGCCTGCTGGCTCCCAGGTACTCACAAACACATTGTAAAGACACCCCATATACATATATACAGTAGACAGAATGAAAATAAACTTAAGAAAAAGAAAAGCAGGTGTCATATTTTATTGGCAAAGTTTTTATTGTTCTACTGAAATCTCTCTCTCTCCTCTCTGCCCCCCATATCTAACTGACAGTAGCAAAGGATCTATAACAAATATCATGGGTGAGAGTTCAACGCTATGTTATATTTCCCTTGTGGTAAGAAATATGGATGTTACTAGAATTGTTATTTTAATTTTTTCAAAGCAGGGTTTCATTATTTAGCCCAGGATAGCCTGGCATTTGCTATGTAGGCCAGGATAGCTTCAAACTAATGATTCTCCTGTCTCAGACTGCTGGTATTGTATACTGCCCTGCCTTGGAGGCAATGAATTTAAGATATAAGTAATGATATAACTGACAATGTAATTCTATTGCAACTAAAATATCTAAGGACAGTGCTTTGAATGGAAAGCACATAATCTACATATACATTTTAGAATTAGGTTCACATTAAATGCAATACTGAAATGTCCTTGATCTTCAGTTTGAGACAGGGCTTTCTAATCCAAGGGTGGACTTGAACTCTTGGCTCTTCTGCATCAGAGTCCCAAGTATTAGGACTACAGGAGGGATGTACCATGCCAAACTTTTTTGACAGTCTAATGGTAAATACTATTTATTATAAATAATAACATTTTTAAAAAGTTTTATTTATTTTTATGTGTATACATGTGAGCCTGTATGAGTTTATGTATACAGCATGAATGTAAGATCTGTGCAGAAGAAGGTGTCAGACTCCTTGGGACCCGAGTTCCAGGTGTAGCTGAGAGTCACCACATAGGTCTGGGAACTGAATTCAGGTCCTCTGGGAGAGAAGTAAGTGCTCTTAAATGCTGAACCATTTTTCTATCCCTAGTAATGATATTTTGAGAAAAGCTGACATTCCTTGTCCTTTAACCTAAAGTTGGGCTTATAAAATTATAATACAAACTTTAAATATACAGCAGGCATAGTTTTTACTCATGCATAACATCCTTAAGTGTTCTATCAACACAAAAGAATAAAAAGACAGAATAGCTGTTTATTAAACATATACCCATTCTTCTGGCCCACTTACCTGCACTGCTCTGGTGGAGGGATCAGCATGGTTTAAAGTGTTTCTGTCTGAATCTGGATCAGACTCTGCCTGCCGCAGAGAAGCACAGACATTTTTCGTGAAGTCTGCGTCTCTACTGTATGAATATCCAAGTTTAGAAGGAGGGGATAAACTTGGCTTTTTGATAGCTGATTCGCCATCCGATCTGCATTCTGAAGGTCTGGAATTTTCTATTTTCTCTTGTTCCCAGTCACTGCTGGTGTTTACAGTCTGAAGCTTTTGCTCACAAACTGAGGGTGGAGACACATCCTTCTTTTTACCACTGACATGAAAGTCACTTAATTCTAAGTTCTCAGCTTTCAGCAGCCTCTTCTTGCCTAACAAAACCAGTGCTTGGGCTGCATCGGCACTAGACGTTAACCCAGGGTCATCGGACCCTGAAGTCCTTCCCGAGCTCTGCTGGGACTTTTGGGGCTCTGTGTCACTTTTAGTCCTGCGGCAGGAAGGGGAGGCTGTGCTTGGACTAAGGTGGTCATCTGGAGTCTGGTGCTCACTTTCTGACTCTCCCACCCCACTCTCAGTTACAAACACCGAGTCGTCCTGAGGCAGGAAGTCCACTGCCCCGCTGGCTGGCCGCTGCGGCTCAGGCTCCCGTTTCAGATCGCTCAGCTCGGCATAGAATTTTTCTTGATCAACAGAACTGTTTGTATCTGTTTCATAATTTCCGACTTTATATGTACTTTTACTGCTGTTTTCTTCTATCTGAACCACATTTAGCTCTTGTCCGCTAAAATGTGCCCTTATTTGATAGAGATAAGTCATAACAGTCAGTTTGTCAGGGATTGCTAATAAAACCATATCAGAAGGTTCCAGTAAACGGGAAATTCCAATGCTGGCAAATCCATCGTAAGCCTTCAAAGAGAAGAAGGAACAAACAAACATGATATACGGAACAGCTCAGACATCTGTTTTAAAGGGAGCAAAATGCTAAAGCTTCTTGTTATTGTAGGGTACATAAAATTACCGATACTATACCACAGGAAAAGAATCAAATTTCGAGTAAAAAGGAGAAAAGGGGAAAATCCTATTAAATAACGTATTTATCCACAAGCATAAGATAAGCAAAACTGTGAGCTAAACAAAAATGTTAGAATAAAATTTTAAGATGAGGACTGAGGTATGAAGAAATGTTTGCCTAATGTGTCCCCAGCTTTTATCCTCCCTGCCGCCACTTTTCTGTGGTCATGTAATTATAGCAATGAAGTTCTGCTAGGCACATCCAAAGAACTAATTTATACTATTTGCTTTAAAATACAGAAAACTATTTAATCGTAGAAGCATAGAAACCTTTAAAAATACACACTTAGGGCTGGTTTTCATAATGAGGACAGGGACTTTATTTTACTTCATTTGTTCTAGAAAGGATGAAATGTTTTCAATACTGCAACATAGCTGAGCCTGTGAGGTTGCATTGTATTATTTTGTTAGCCTTTAAATGGCTGTGGCACATCAGGTTTTTCTAGTTTGGAGAACCAAAGCTGTTTCTCAATTTACAATTAATTATTGCTATCCTGAACTAACCCCTTGAACCAGCACTGTGTCTCTCGGGAAGCATTCAAAGTCTCCCTGAAGGTCTAGGTAGACACTCAGAAAGAAAGAATTCTGCACATCTACTGTTGCTTTTCCATGTTAACAATCTCTGTTCTTGACAACGAGCTGCATTTAAGGAGCACACTGAATGTTTCTCTAAGAAATGCTAGGAAATTATTTAATCAAAAGAATTTTTGTGCTTTTACACCAAATTTCTGCCTCTGAATTTAATCTGTATTCTTTCTATACCTTTAACAAATGTGAAGAAAGAAAATGAAAAATAAATTGTGCTATTAAGACCTATTCAATTTCCACAGATTGCAATATGGACACTTTAAAATATCTGCTAGAGAGGTGGCTCAGTTGGTGTACATGTATAGACTTGTTTGCTCTTTTACATGTTCTAAGAAAATTAAAGTCATTTTCTTCCTTGTGTGTCTTGACTACTTGACTGACAGACATCAACAGCAGGCCATCAGGAAAAGCACCACAGGCAGTATTCTGAACATTTCCTAATTATCTAAACCGAGGACATATTGGTTCAGTTCAGATGCCACAGGTAAATACCTTTTGTATTGAGTTCTTTCTCCAGACCTGAAAAGATGATTAGCTTCCTTGAGAGGAAACTCCTGCTGGTGTTTTGCTTCACACAGCAATTCATTTTATGCATACTAATTATATTTTAAAACAAACTAGGTTTCTTACATATGAGATAAAAATTTTGGCAAAGAATTTTCCCACAGGTTAACTTCTGCTATGGTCAATCATGTGTTGTAACTGTGTGAAGAACGAAGACAGTGTTTTGTTTGTTTAAAAATATTTTTTTAAAAAAACACTTATCTGTCTATCTATCTATCTATCTATCTATCTATCTATCTATCTATCTATCTATCTATCTATCGTGTGTGAGTTTGCACTGGGGGAGGGGGGTGTTCATGTTGAGAGTATGTTCTCTTTCCACCACCTGAGTCTCTGAGACAGAACTCAGGTTGTCCGGGCTTGGCAACAGACACCTTTACCACTGAGTCATCAGCAGCCAAGGATTTTTTCAAAGGAAATTGTCTTATTTATTCTGAGGTATTAATTTAGTTAAGGAAGAGTCACTGACAATTATATTACAAATAAAGTGGAACTTGAGACAAAGATTTTGTTTCTTGCATACTCTAAGTGCAATTGACAGCACAAGATTACCAGGGAGAATGTTGTAAAACAAGAAATAATCTACAGGTAGCAACTAGGATTCTCAATGTAGGTATCATGTAATGTAACACTGTAACTATGTATGCTGACATGTACTAAATAGTGTAAGAAAAGAATCAGTGTTAAAAACCTTATTAAAAATCAAGGTTAACTGCCACGGAAGATCTATTTGATATCTGGGGATTGAACTGGTATCCAGCCATGCTAAACATTCAGTTAGCTACATTGCTCATCTCAAGAAAACATGTAAATGGAATATTCTTCCCTATGCAGTAATATGTAAACCCATATATAAGTCTATGTTACCTAAACCTTAGTGAGATTCTATTTATAATTTAAAATATATACAGTTAGGCAAAAATCAATAGTTTCCTTTTCAAAAATTAGAATAGTAAAGGAAAGCTCTATTTAAAAAGTAATCATTATTTAATTGATAGGGTCTTGCTATGTTGTTCAAGCTAGTTTTGAACTCATGAGCTCAAGAGTTTTCCTTCCTTATAGGTGTGTGGCACAAGTGACTGGCCATTAGCAGTTCATTTTACAATGCTGATATCTGCATTTAAATTAGGTTGGCACTTTATTCAAATGCAGGGAAAGGAAGATAAAGAAATGTCACCTCTATGGATACAGTCTAATTAATGAGAAAAGAGGCAATTTCCTTTAATAAACACCGGCTTTCTAAAATTATGTAAGAGGTAATTCATGAGAAGGATTTACTTTGTAGAATGCCTACCAGAAGGTGCTGGGGACTGACCCCAGACCCTTCAAGTTCTCTTCTTCTTAGTTAAATTCCTAGCCCCCAAAAGGCAATCTCTATGAAGAATAGGGAGTAATTTTCAAAGACTACTCCTTTGGGGTTGCATATTTCTATTTACAAAAAAAAAAAAAAAAATGACAGTTTTAAGTGTATTATAACTCTACAACTCACATTAAGCAAAAAATTTGCTTTGATTTAAATTCTTGTTAATTAAACTTCTACCGAGATTCTAAGATGAAAAAAAGTGATAGTTCCTGTAATTTAATGATTTAAAGTATATTAAAAATTTTGTCCCAGCCAGAGGTTATTTACCACTGAGTTCTCTGAGATCTTTGGCAATGGATTCCCATCTGAGAGTAACGTTATATAGCTATAAAGCATACAAAGTACAAAGGGCCAGTTACACTAAAAGTGCAACTATTAAAATATAAAACTGAATTTGGGAAACAGTAAAATATGGTTTAATTAACACATTAATTAATACATGTGTGAATGTATACACATATGCACACAAATACACAATCTCATGTAGCCCAGGCTGACCAAGGTCCTTGAACTAATCCTCCTGCCTCCAGCCCCAAAGTGCTGGGATAACAGGAGTGTGCTACCCTGCCCAGTCAGTAATGAATAATTTGAAGAAGTTCTAAACTGTCATTTGCAGAGCTCGCCAACAACTGTCGTAAGATATGACGATATATGAATTATACAGGTGACACAACCTTTGGCATGGCTAATACAACTATGATTTGTCACCACGTTCACAACTGAAGGAAACACAAAAGTTCAGTCACAGAATTATGACATGATACATTATACAAAATACGTTTTCCTGCAACTGTGTTCAAGGACTTGCTGAATCCTATCTACAGACAGACTTACAGATAGAATCTACAGGTTAAAATGCCTATTCTAGGACAACAATCGCATTGGTTTTCAATTGAGAAATTCAATTCAATACCAACACTGAGTATGTATTGTGAGCAGAGCTTGAGATTGCTTTTTCTGCACACATACTATACCGCACACGAGACAAACACATTCACCAGCCTTAGCCCCAGTCAGCTGGCCCACGAGGCGCCAGCAAATCTTCTCTATGCAGCTGTCCTGAGGCTGATGGGATCAACATCGTCACATGCCAGTTGGGAAGTTCTGATCAATTATATAATTATATATGGATAGAAAGTAAAAGAAGAACTGTTGTTTATCACTGCTTTGCATTTACAAGCCTGTATATTCTTTTTTGCTTACCCCTTAGGTTCCTGCTTTTATCTCCTAAAATATTTTTCTAAAATGACATAATAGTTATGAAAGCCTTGGGTATATTCTTCAAAAACTCAATGTTGCTCTAAAAGCAATCTGGTTTATGAAATACTTAACAGTTAATGACGAGCATGCACTGGCTCTGATGTCTTCTTCGAATTGTGATCTTTAGAGTCCCCGGCAAACCGGAGGAAACTATGCACCCGATTTAAACTGCAGGAAGCAGTCCACCTTGGTAAGCTGCAGTTACGACCTCATCCCAAACCATCGCCTTTCCCCAATGCACACAGACTTGCCATGCAGCCACCACAGACACCGCGCCCTGCCGGCGTCGCTCACCTTTTTGTTGTTTTCTTTAATGTCTTGAGGGTTCAGAGACTTGTAGTCACTAAGGGAGGAAATGGCACAGTGGGAATATGAAACAGTTGATAAAAAGAACTGTCAAACAAACTGAAGCTAAAAATCTGATATTCAGTAATACCAAAGGGTAACAAGCAATTTCATAGCAGTTCAATCAACAAAACTAATAGTGTGGAAAAGTACGGAAATAAAGAAATAAACAAACATTGATTACATGTTTCATTGCCTGAAGCTTTCACTCTAAAAGAGAAGTTAAGGCAGAGGAACGGAGACTAGCTTTCCTAAGGAAATTCACCATGGGATAACCCCTTATTAGCAATATACAAAGGGTTACAGGCTTATTTGTCTCTTATTTGAACACTAATAAAAATTTCATAATAAAGTCAGTTTTTAATAAGATTAAAGAGAAAAATCAGTTTAAAAAAATAGAAAAAAACATTTTTAGTACTGGGAGAAAGTTTGGTTTTCTGACATATACTTCTCAAAAAAAAAAAAGAATGTTCTATAGTTCAAAAACAGAGATAGTCAAGTATTTTAGGATACATGCTAAGAAATTCTTCTATGTTCTTTTAAAAATGCCTGTTATTTACAAATATTTATGACATTTCTACTTACATTAAGTCTGGTCTAAAGTGGTGTAAGATTGCACAAAAAGATAACCCATTTCTCCACGACGTGGTGAAGTTGGTGATTTTCACACCCCGGTAGTTTTTTGTAACTTCTTTGCACCATGCAAGCAAGGACTGACTAGCGTTCGGCTTTTGCCCCAGAACAGGACTTGGTATTGGGCTTGGCTAGAATATAAGAAAGAAAGAAAACAAGAGTGGGAAGGGGACATTAAAAGAACTTAATGGAAGATAAAAATTAACATTAATTGACCTAACTAGATCATCTGAAACCTTTGATGTCAGTTTAGGTCCTTCAAAACTGTCATTCACGACAACTGTTGCCTCTGAGCGAGAGACATAAATCTTAAGTTATTATCTTCAGTTTTCGCCCGTGGCATTTGCCTGACAGTGAGGTAGAGAAGCAGCATTTCAAACTTTGGTAAGAACAAGTCATGAGTGTCTTTGATGGAAACATTATGTTAAAATATTTGAATAGTTCAGGCTCAATAGCTGTGCAACTCTTACATACTACAGAAGGCTTCCCAAGTGCAATCATGAATACGACTGGGTAAAAGAATGCGGGAGTCGAACTGCAGCAGACTGCGGTGCTGCAGCTATTTTCAGGCATTGAGAAGGCAGTCACCGTAAGTCTAAAATACAGAACAACTCAACGACAGCCATAGTCAAACATCCTACCTAGTACATTTGGTAACAAGGATCATTTTAATTATCAGCAACAGGCACATTTCGGTGTCAACAGCACACAACAGTATATATTCTGGATATGCTCAAAATATCTCCAAATGACTCCTGAGAGTAACTTTTGAATAGTAGAGTTCATTGTTTGTGTTTAAATCTTAAGCACATGTTTCCTTTTGTCCATATGTTTAACACCATGAAGGTCATAGAACTAAGACTATATTGTAAGATTTTAATTTTAAAATTTTATTATTCTTAAAATCATGTCATTTGCTTTTACTGCAAATGTTTTATGATAATCGTGAAGGCTGATTCAACTGAATCCTACTTAATATTTTTGAACTTTAATCCTTTTAATCAAAACTGTTAGCTGTGAAAACAGAAGAACCTTGTAAAGTACAATGAGAGAACACTCATTTACCCTGAAATCATTTAGGTTTAACCAATGATCCCTTCTTACAATAATGCTTACTTGAGACAGATCAATGATCAATAGTAGGTCAGTGCCAAACTGTTAAAATAATCAACTAGGAATCACCAAATATTTAACTTCTCATTTCTATTATCAGATTAACAAAGCATTAGATAAATAATCACAAACCTAACAAAGCTCTATTCTTTAAATCATCACCTCTACAAAGCAAATTCTAAACAGTTCACTTTTAGATTTATTTATGTGTATGAGCGTTTATGTGCCTGGTGACCCCAGAGGTCAGAAGAGGGTGTAGGATCCCTTGAAAAGGGAGTTAGGGATGATTGTGAACCATGTGGATTTGGGGAGCTGAACCCAGGTTCTCTGCATGATCAACAAGTGATCTCAACCTGTGAGCCATCTCTCCAGACCCCACACAGTTCACTAATCATAAAAACCAGCTGGTGAAAAGGCTCAGTGGATAAAGGTGTGTGCTGACCAGCCTTCCGACCTGAGTTCAATTCCTGGAACCCACATTGTAGGAGCGAGGAGACTTGTGCAAGTTATCTTCTGACCTCCACACAACAGACACACACACACACATATAAATGTAATAAACAAACAAGTTTGGATTCATTCAGCCCAATATAACATACGTAAAATTGATTCCAAATCTAAGACATTTACTTTAACTCACTTAACTTTCAACCTCATGTGTAACAAGAAAGTAAATGGTCTACAGTGACTTTCAAATCCTTCTGGTCACTTATACTTATTTAGATTGATTTAAAGTGCAATGATTAGGCACACATATATTTTTCTAAATTTCTTATTTATTTTCCTATCACTTAAATAATTACCTTTGTTATAATATTTTCCATATAAAATTGCTAAAAAAAAAGCACAGAAGCATCTGAGAATAGGGTATATGTCAGGTAGGTAATCTGCAATGATCTTTACACTGATTCATTTGAAACATACGCCAATATAATCCTGAATGATCCCTATCTCTAAGAAGGCTAGGAGAACTAAGCAAAAATTTGGATTTGTTCTGGCCAGAAGCCTATATTAAGAAGAACAATTCTCTTTCCAAAGAAGTCATATGCAATTGAGAAAACTGATGAAATTACAAGCCCCATAAATGGTCACGTTAGTATGCAGAAAGACAATCAGCAGATCTACTAAATGAATTATCAAGCTACTGTCCTTCCATCTAATATTCTGCAGAGGGTCACAAAGAACTAACAAATCACTTTGAAAGTGTCCACATGTAGCTGGATGAGACAGTTAATTTCTTATTCTAGTCATGAAGTGGGTTATTTGATTTTGTGTCTTAGTTTCCTCATCTGTAAATGAGAACTCTAATGGTAACTATGTACAGGCAGACACAGATACATTGTGTTGTAGTAACAAGCCCTCCCTCCTCACTACTTCTTACCTACCATTCTTTCCCTGGATCACTTTGAATAATACTCACCTTTTATTGCTCCTTACTTATTTGTTCCAACCTTTGCAGACATTCCTCCATGTCCTGGTACTCTCCGATGTTTGAACACTGACCTTCAATACGAACTTCTCAGCTTACATATTCTGCACCATCATAATAATACAACCCAGCTCCATTATCCAACCCTGACACAGCACTCTTGATTTCTTCTACCTTGCTCTAATTTCCAACAATATTCATCTTCTTGTGTTTTATATATATATTCGTTATACTTACTAGTTAGGATTTGTTTGATTGTACTAAATAAAAACTCTTCCAAGACTTCCAATTTGCCTTGTTTACTAACCTATCTTAGGTTTTCAGGTTAATTTCTGGTGCACAGTAAATAATCAGTAAATACTGTTAAGTGACACAAAACACTTAACGAAAGATATGGTAGACTATTCAGTAAGTAACTTCAATTATCATACTGTTATCATGCACCATCAGGAACATCACCATACATCATCAGCACTATATGTCACCATGTATCACCTGCATCATACTGTCATGCACCACCAGCACCATACTACTACCACCACACCATACCATCACCACTGTCATCACACACCATCACCATACCATCACCACACAGCATCAGCACCACACCATCACCATGCATAATCAGCACAGAATTTTTTTTTTTTTTTTTTTGAGGCTCCTTTCTAATTTCAAAGACCATGAATTTGTTTAAGAAAATGGAGTGACTGGCGGGAGGACGAGCTGGCTGGCCCTTAGGTCATAAGAGCTGCAGAGCTGTTCCTGCCTCTCACCAGCTGTAGCACTCAGGAGAGTGGCCCCTGAACCTCTCACCTGGGCAACACAGTAGAGCTGGCCCTGGTGGTGTAGGTGTGTGTGAGCCAGCCCCAGGGCATTAGAGCAGGAGAACTGGTCCAGTGTCTTGCTCATCACTCAAAGGGTGAGTTAGCCAGGGCAATGCTGGAGAGCTCACCCTGGTGGTGAGGATGAGGGAGAGCTGATGGGCTGACCAACCCAACAACCACTCAGGCCAAAAACCAGGGATACGAGTTGCTCCACCCCAACATCCATCCCATCTATGATCTGCTAGAGCACAGGAAGGGGCAGGTCCTGTAGAGCCAAAGCTGCAGGATCTCCATGACACAGGGTGACAATAGGTTGTCTAAGAGGAGCCCCAGTGAAGGCCCAGTATCAATGGTGTAGCAGAAACCAGAGGCCTCAAGCCAGACCAATGACTCTTGGCAACAAACACTTGCAAGTAAAGATGTATGGATAAAAGGGTATACTGTGTGACTTGCTGTCACACTACAGCTTCCATGATGAGATTTATGACAAGACTTTTCATTTATTTATCTTTTTTTCTCTTAAATTTTATTTTATTTTATTTGAGGGGAGGGTTGCAAGAGAAGAGGGTGGATAAGAAGGGATGGGGCAATGAATGGGATGGAGATGCATGATGTGAAAGACACAAAGAATAAATAGAAAGTTTAAAAGAAAAGAGAAAATGAAGTGACATGATTTTTATAGACAAAGCTTTAACTAGTAAATAATATTTATATCTTGATATTTTCTGTGTGAAACAGCATTCATGCAATTTATCTGATGAAATAAGCTAATTTACTGTTTTCCAAAGAAAGGAAGATGCCAAAATCTATCCATCAAAGGTAGAAATGAAGAGCTGGGCATGCTATTGCACACCTCTAGCCCCCATACTTGGGAGGCACAGGCAGCAGATCTGAGTTCAAGGCCAGCCTGGTCTACATAGTGAGTTCCAGGACAGTCAGGACGACATAGAGAGACCTGGAGTTAAAAGAAAAAAACAAGGTAGGAATGAATTTTCAAACATAATTTTAATACATTAAAATAGCAGATTACTGCTAAAAATAAGGTCACTGAATTATTCTTCCTATCAAGAGCATCTCTTTCAGAAAACCTTAATGACTCACTGGGAAATGCCCTTAATTTTAGTAGCTATGAGCAACAGCAGCCCTATTTCTTCCTGTTCTACCCTGGTCTAGTTTCCCCTCTTCTGCAGTCTCCCTTCCTCCATGGGCACAGCCACACATTCCTTTCGGTATTTCTCTGGATGGTTTTCTTTCTATCCACACTTTGGGCTGATTCACTCTCAAGATTCCAACTATCACTCCCATGCAGATGATTCCCAAATGCACATTTATGGTTCCAACTATCTCAAGATGACATTTTTGGCTGTCATTACTGCCATGTAAAATTTGAACTCAGTATGTTTAAAATCATAATTCTTCCTTGCAACCTGCTCATTTTCATTGTGTTTGAAAACGATACTGCTATTATCCCAACTGTATGGATTTCAACCTCAGAATCACTTTTAAATTCTTCTTTTACACATCCTTTCTCACTAGTTAACTGGATGGCAATTATGTATCCATGTTATGGTGATGATCTTTTGTAATCCTGCAATCTATCACTTTTTGCCTTAGTCTTCCTTGATGCAAATTCTCCCTTTTCTGACCCATTATCAAAGCACAGTATTTTTACAACATAGCTAACATCTTTGGTGGTTCTCAACACATACCAAATGATATCACAACATTTCTGCATGCTAAGTGTACTTACTAGTATGATTCACCATTCTCTGTCTATGCTTTCCTGCCTAAACCCCAGCTTCCCCATCTCCAGATTGTCATACAGATCATCACTTCTACTTAGAGGAACTGCTGTCATACATATAACTGTGACAATGCCACATTCTTCCTTCAAGATTCAATTTAACTGTCATTTGCCCAAAATCTCATCCTAATTCCCAGTCAGTAGGCAGGAACCCCGTCAATGTTCTTTTGATTCTCTGTGTCTCCTACATGACTTTTCTTTGACTACACTACAATTTCCCGTGGCTCTTACATGGCATTTCTGACTATGCTATGATTTTTCCATGGCTCTTACATGGTGTTTCTGACTACACTGTGTCTGATTCTCTACAGAGCATCTTCTTAAGGCGGTCATAAAATACATGCTGAGTATCAAACACATAGCTTACATATGCCTCACAAGCACTTTGTGGTAGGCTTTTCCAAAACATAGTTGAGGAAACTCAGGCCACACAGACAGGAAGTAGATGAATCTATACCATAGTGTCTCCATACCAAACCCCATGCCCTCAATATACATTTCACATTCCAAGATAATGCGGCTTTCAGACCTCAGTAGATATTAGATAGTTCTTAAAACTAGCAAAGGTCTTAGTTAACTTCTTCAGAACTTGGATCACTGCGCTACAGATACTAAATTAATTGGTTCAATAAGTCATCAGGCACCCGTTTCACAATTTTGCTACTCCAGAGACTGAAATAAGAGGATCATGAATCAGAACATCCCAGGCAACATAGCAGGACCTGGTCTTAGTACTACTGAAACAAACCAATAACAACTACTCAAAACAATCTACTCAAAAGAACTCAAACCTCAAGAGTTCCTCATAAACCCCTCTGCCCATTCTGTTGGGCTTTAGATTTTAGACTAGAACCAGATAAGAACTAACTAAGGCCACTTCAGTAAGATATGCACTATTACTACTAAAGCTGATGAGTATTTTGGTCTTTATGTGAAGATTCTTAGAAACTTTCCTCAATTATTGCAAATCGTGGTTAAAGAACATTGGCTGGATCTGATTTTAGCATTTGGTAAGCCAAGAATAACAGCAATGGTGAGAACAAGAACATCTGCATCTGTATTATTCGGGTATCTCTGTCCCTGTCCTCTTCCTCTCTCTTGCATCTCCAAAGTGACCTCACTTCATCTCTCTCCTCTCCTTTCCTTCTGCTCTACTCCCTCTCCTCTTCCCCTCCCCTCTTCTAAGTAAGGGCTCTCTAGTCCAGCCTCTGGCCCACTATAAGGCCTTGAGCTCCTTAGGCTCCTGCCTTACCACAGAGTTGGAATTACAGGTGTGGTTACACATGTATACACATGCTAGAGACTGAATGCAGGGGACCATACATGCAAGGCAAGCACTAAGCTGCATTCCTGGTGCTCACTTTAGTCCTATAGTAAAAGTGAAGTCGTATGACGCTACCTGATAACTCTAAGATTCACCCTGAGATTAAAATAATATTGACAAGTTTTAGTTACATTAACATATATATATATATTTTTTTTTTTTTTGGTTTTTCGAGACAGGGTTTCTCTGTGTAGCTTTGCGCCTTTCCTGGGACTCCCTTGGTAGCCCAGGCTGGCCTCGAACTCACAGAGATCCGCCTGCCTCTGTCTCCCAAGTGCTGGGATTAAAGGTGTGCGCCACCACCGCCCGGCCAACATATATTTTAAGAGCAAAAAATATCAGAAAGTTTTTAATAGATCTCCAACAATTATTCCGAAGCACAGCTAAGTCAGACAGCAAGTGAAAGTCAACTGGAGGAGTGAGCCGGCAGAGCTCCAGCAGCAGCCTGAGCACCACTGCCTACCTCCCAGAGTCACAGGATCAGAGGTAAGCTGAGACAAAATATAACAATATGAGCTGGGGTCACTACCATCGACCTTTACTGTGAGAAGGGAAGCCGCAATGCCACAGGGACATGTACCATACTCACAGATCAGAGATTCAGTTTTGTGAAGAAACTTAATTTTTCTCCTTGGAGACAAATGGTTAAACTACTGGTTCATTCTCAATGAAGAAACAATCAAATTTATCCAATATATTTACCATTGCCATGAAAAATATATAGGGTAAAGATGACCTCTTATCTGTGTTACAAGGCAACAGTATTTAATGTAAAAATTACCCATGCTTGATGACCTGCATATAAACCTGAGGGCCTATGAATAAACTCTAAATGCCAACCAGAAATAAATGCTCCAGCTTCCTGTGCTTAGTATATGCTATAAACAATCAGATCCTTAGGAAACCCAAGGACTGGACATTATAGCATCATACGCCCTATAAGCCTCTTCGGTCCACATCTAGAGGACTTATCAACTTACCACCTGACAACAGCTATGTATTTATGACACTTGATACTGTAATGCTAAAACTTAAGATTCTTGTCCTTCTTAAAGTTAAACCTGGTGCTAAGCAACTATATGTATTTTTCTCTGATAAAAGGATTTATTTATACCCAGAAAATACAAAAAAATTCTTAAGGCACAATAAGAAAATAAGGTCAACCAATATAATAATGGGCAAAAAATGAAAGAGTACTTTCAACTTGCTACTTGAATATAAAATGAAATCTAAGTATTCAGAAAACATGAAACTTGGCCCAATCACATGAGTTTTCAGAAAGCTGCACATGGTACTAACACATGCTTTCCTTAGAAGGACTGACATTTTAACAGGTATTTTTAATTGAAATGATGATAATGAGATTAAAACTATTCACTGGCAAGGATGTGGAAAAAAGCATTTTCATTCAGAGTTGATAAAAAAATTCTGGTGACATCTATTCTGTTAAATTTTGAAGGCATGCCCATACAATTCCTAGGTTTATAGCCTACAGAAGTGCATGCTCACCTAGCCAAAGCAACACATGCATAGTGAAATATTTAAAACAGCACTGTTCATAATTTTCCAAATATGAAACTATCACCAAACAATAGACCCTACCTAGAACACAAGAGGAGAAAAGAACAGACTTCAGATTTGAGTGGAAAAAAAGAATCAGCAATTATATTAACATTTTTCATAGTGTATAATCACAACTTAACAACATGTGGAATATCTACATGAATCCCGATATCTGTGTTTTCTATACAAGCAATGCAGGGTATAATAAAGCCACACAGCCAAGCCTAGGTATTAAAAGACAATGACTACAACTGCCTCCTTAGACCAGACAGCAGACTCTGGGAAAATGGGAAACAAAAATGCTACAAAAATACAGTATTTATGTTAATATATATAATAGTTTACCATGGAAATTTTTGATAAATATATTTTTAAATTACTCAATTTTTATTCTCAAATGTTAATTCATGCAAACAAGTGCTCTTTGGGAGTCCCAATGACTCTAATATTATTCTTACGGTAAAACACACATAGCCTAATATTTACCATCCTAGCCTTTTAATAAGTATAAAGTTCAGGTTTATAAATTCATCAATGGCATATTCATAACAACTATTCCTTCCCAGAAGTCTTTTCACTTTGCAAAACTGAAAAACCCTATGCCCTTAAGGAACAACTCCCCATTTACCACTTTCTATACACCCTGGCAGCATGCGTGCCTATGTGTGCTGCCGAGGCTCAGACTAATGGCACTGAACACACAGGCTCTATACTTGAACCACACTCCAGCACTCTCTCCATGACATCGATTGGGGAGGTACATGACAAAGGGAATCACATAATTTTCTTTTTATGGCTTTTTCACTTAGCATAATATTCTAAAAGTTAATTCGTACTAAAGTATTTATGAGGCTTCCTTCCTTTTTAAAATGGGAGCATCACTGCATTTTTTTGTGCACACCATGTTTTGTGTATTCATTCATTTGCTGACAGACAGCAAGCTCCTTCGGTGTTACAGCTGTTAGGAACAAGTACTGCTTCTCAACCCTGTTTCCAGTCTTTTGGGTACATACTCAGAATAGGGTTTGCTCTATCAACTCTCTTAATTTTCTGAGAAGCTAGCACATTGTTTTTCCAAGCAACCATTTTATCTTACATTCCCTCCAGCAGCCCATGGGGTTCTGAATTCTCCTATTCCCTTGCTTGGCAATGCTTAACACTTTTTACAACAGTGTAGTAATTTAATGTGTGTGTGTGTGTGGGGGGTATTTTTCTCATTGTGCCTTTGATTTGCATTTCCTAATTATCAGTGATGGTGAGCATCTTTTCATATAACTACTGGCCATTTGTATGTAGTAGGAGAAGGTGTATTCAAATCCTTTGCACATCTTTAACCATGTAGTTTTATTTTTGTTGTTTAGGAGTTCCATACATTTGGTGGTTAGTAATATATTAGATGTATTATTTGCAACTATTTCCTCCTGTTTTGTAGGTACCTTTTCACTCTGTCTGTCTTGACTCCTACAAGTTTTAAATTCTCTTGTACTCAATTTTGCCTATATTGGTTTTTGCTATCTGTGACTTTTGAGCAATATTCAAGAAAAATCATTCCCAATGATCCAGTGCTGTGAAGCTTCTTCCCGTGATTCTTTCTAAGACTTTCATGGCTTTAAGCTCTTATATTTAGGCGTTTGCCTATTAGGTATAGGAGATTAGGTAACAGTCCACCTTCATTCTTTTATGCGTGATATAAAGTTTTCCAAAAGTATTTGTTGAGAAGGTGGCTCTTCCTTCTGAGACCACTGAACAGTCTTGACTCCCTTGTAAAAGGCACTGGCCTCGTCCTACGTAAGGTGTTCATTTCTGGTTTACATGGTTTCATAGGTTTTTTTTTTTTTTTTTTTTTTTAAATATACCACACTTTTGATTATTGAGACTTAAGTTGGTAAGTTGGGAGGTATGTGTTTGCTTTTATTTTTATTAGGGTGTTTTTTTAAATAAAAAAAACTATTACAGGTCCTCTGGGATTCCCTTTGTCCATTAAGATGATGTGTTTCCTATTTTTGCAAAAAACTGTAATTGAGATTTTGATGATTACATTAAATCTGTACATTTCTTTCTGCTGTATTTACATTTAGTTATCATAACAATATTGTTTTTAAAAGAACGAACATGGGATATCTTTCCAGTTTGTAATTTAATTCCTTTCAAAAATGTTTTCTAGTTTTTAGTTGGGCAGTCTTCCATCTTCTTGGTTAATTTATTAATTTCTTTTTTCTTCCTCTTGTTCTTTTGGACATGGGTCCTGGGAAGCCCTAGGCTGGACTTGAAGTTGAAGTCAACAATAGTCTTGAATTTCTGCCCCCTGCCTTCACCTCACAAGCGCTGGAACCACAGGCCCATGCTGTCATACTCAGGTCTGTGTGGTACTGGGGTCAAACCTGGAGCTGCAGCATTTGAGGTGAACATCCTACCAACAGAGCCACACCCCAGTCCCAGTTAAGTTGTTTTCTAAGCATTTATCTCTTTCTGATGCTAATGTTAGAATTACTTTCTTAATTTCTTTTTCTGATTGTTCAATGTTAGTATTCTGAAATGCAAATGATTTGCTGTTGTTATTGCTGACTTTATCGTCTACTATTTTACTGAATTTATTGATTTTGAGGTTTTTTGTTTGTTTGTTTTTGTTTTGTTCTGTAATCTTTACAGTTTGCTACATGTATGCTCCCATCAATTCAAACAGATAATTTTATAACATCCTTTTTGATTTTGGTGATTTTTCTTTTTCTTGTGTAATTACACTGGCCAGGATTTCAAGTTCTATGTGGAAGACAAGTTCCAAGAGTGGACATCCTTGCCTTTTTGTGACTACAGAAGAAAATTATCCTTCATCTATGTAGTATGACACTATCTCTGAGCTTTTAATATTGTAGCTATTATTATCTTTGGGAAATTTCTTTTGAAACCTAATCTGTTCAATGTTATCATGAAAAGGTGCATGATTCTGTCAAATGCCATTTGTGCATTACTTCAGATGGCCACCTATCTTTCTTACAATGTATCAATATAGCACATGACATCAATTGGTTTGTGTTGCATTCGAGGAAAATCCTACTTGGTTACTGTGAAGTCTTTTAAAATGTTGCGCAATTCAGTTTGCTAGTATTTTTGTTGATGATTTTTTTACATCATTTAAAAAAAAATAACCAAAAAAAAAAAAGAAAAAAAGAAAAAAAGAAAAGCCGGGTGGTGGTGGCGCACGCCTTTAATCCCAGCACTCGGGAGGCAGAGCCAGGCGGATCTCTGTGAGTTCGAGGCCAGCCTGGGCTACCAAGTGAGCTCCAGGAAAGGCGCAAAGCTACACAGAGAAACCCTGTCTCGAAAAACCAAAAAAAAAAAAAAAAAAAGAAAAAAAAAATAAGCAATGCTGATCTATAGTATTGTTTTTGTGGTTAGTAGGGTAAAACTGACCTTATAGGATGAGTTAGGGAGTGTGTTCCATCAAGTCTTTAGAAAATGTGAGAAAAAAATTGTATTGTTCCTGGGATACTGGTGGCTGTGAAACCATTTTTATTGTTAGGGGTGTTCTTACCCTCCACCCAGCCCCACCCAGGGTCTCACTGTGTTGTGTGGACTGGCCTCTGAATCAACACTCTTTGCCTCAGTTTCAAAGTACTGGGTCATAGACAAATGCATAAGTCATCACACCTAGCTTGTTGGAAGATGTTTGATAACTGATTCAATATTTTTTTAACCTCTTATAGATCTGTTCGCATTTTTTACTTACACATGGTTTAGCTTTGGTAGCTATTGTTCCTAGGAATCTATCTATTTCATCTAAGTTATCCAATTAGTTGGTGTATGACTGTTCATAGCACTCTCTTACAATTCTCTAAATGCCTGCTAAGTGGGTAGCAAGACCCACTTTTACTTCTTAGTTTAGTAATTTGAGCATCTCTTCTCCCATCCATTTAGTCAAAGTTTGTCAATTTTGTTCATTTATTACAAGAATCAACTTTTGGGTTAATTTTCTCTAAGTTTTTTTTTGCTCTCATTTAGTTTATCTTTGCTCTAAACTTTACTCCCTCTGGCTTTGGTATTGTTTTTCTTTTTCTACTTCTTTAGGGTACAAAGTTAGACTATAGTTTAGAAATCTTCGTTTTTTTGAAATATTTTGCATGTGAATGTGTTGTGCATGTTCACGTATACATAGGTGCACATGCACTACGCATGTGTGTGCATGCATATGGAGGCCGGAAGTTGATGTCAGGTAATGTCGTCAACCTTATACATTGGGACAGGCTCTCTTACTTGAACCCAGAGTTCAAAGATTCAGTCAGTCTAGCCAGCCAGTCTGCTCCCAAACCCCACTGCCACTTTTCCCTCCTGACTTTAGGAACTCTCTTCACACCTACCAAGTCCACCTAAGGTTGCCAGTTTGTGCATGGGTGTAGGGTAATCACTGAAACATGAGTAGTCCTCTATACATTTAACTGCATTTCAGTCTTTTTGTTTATGGAATATATAGACTTTAGCCACAAATAAACATAATGTATGTAATGAACTTCCCAACACTGATCCTTTGGGGAGCTAATACTAACTTAATGCAGCCAAAATTCATTCAGGTATCATTTGTTATCAAGTTTATGTGTCACACTCTTGTGTTCTTGAAGAGAAACACTACAAAAGTTGAAGATCTAGTAGTTTCACTAAATTTCTGATTTCTCTAAAACTCCTTATATAAATCGACAGACCCATGATAAAAAGAAAAACAAAACAGAAAGAATAAAATATCTGAAGGTTTCTATGGAGACAACAGCTATCTTTAATAACAGGTTTTCAAGTAACCAGTGTCAGTTTTGCTCTTGGATGTGTGGATGAAGGCACAGACCTTTCCCACTATAATCTGGCTCTACACTTTCATAAACCACTATTTACCTAATAGCTTTGTGCTTAATAGAGAGGTTGAAAATGGCTTCAGCTGTACTCTTCTGTCTACATAAGCAACGCTTGAATTAAAAGGTTGGACATTCTCTCTCTTGAACTGTCTTACTGCCCAAATTTGCTTGCTATCTTTATTATTATTTAAAAAGGATAGAAATCTCTTACAAAAATCCACCCAAGCACTCTTTTCCAGTCGTATAGTTATCACAAGCAATTCTAGGATTTTTTGGCCATTGAACATACCTCCTAGGAAAGGCAGACCCTGTCCTCAAGCTACCCATGGAGATCAACAAGTAACGGCTTGTAAAGAAAAACAGAAGCGTGGCAAGTTCTACTTACTATGCAGTGTTTTTAAAGAAAAGGTTTTTCTCTGTCTTGGATAAAATATAAAAGTAGTGCAGAGTAACAAAATGTTTTATTAATGCTTACTGTGAAATACTATGCAATTCAAGTCTTAATTAAATATGCCCCAACTCAAGAAAAAAAAAAAAAACCCAAACCCTCACCAAATTGCATTTGCCACCAAATGACTAACATGTACACAACAGTTGGAAACTGTCAAAATATTTTACAGCTCAATTGTAATTACCAACCAAGTCTAAGCATGCCCTTGGGTGGGCGCTCACCACATTTGAGGGCTGCAAAGCATCAAGCGGCAGTCACTTTCCTGCAATTTCTAATTTGTACATTTACAACTCCCAAATAACTCCAAAAGTCTTATTGTCATCTGTAAAACCACTTAGAAATATCAATATGATATAATAACTTATCATTTTCATCTATTCACTAGCAAGGATAGCCTTAAAAGGTTATTGGCTAATCTTTTATTATACTTGAATATAACTAATAATCATGCTCGATGATGAGTCATAAATGCATACAGTGATTACTTGGTTATTTGTCTTTGAAAAAATGTATCAAGTGATCTTGAAACATCAATGTTTTATGTTGTCCTTATCACAATAGATGTAGCCAAAACTAAAGGGGAAGGTGTGACTGGGGTAAAGTGTCAATATGGAAGTACAGCTGGTGAGTCTCCAGAGGAGTGAATGCAGACGCCGTTTGCCATTTGAAGTAGGACAGCATCCAGCCACTCTTCCCTCCTCACCAGAAAGTGTACAGATTGAGACTTTGCAATTAGCCACACTTGGTATCTCTTACCCACAGAAAAGAAGTGCTTTAATTACAGAGCACCAGTGGAGTACGTTCCTGCTAGGGATCACGTACAGTCATAGTCTTTTTTATTACTTGAGGACAGAGACGCAAGTAGAATATACTACGGAATGTACAAACTGTTTCTCAGTTTGCCTGTGAATTAATGAAGAAAAGTTTAAAAGAACTAAATAAATTTTTATAAGATTCTTGGAAACACCATAATCATGAAACTAATAGATTGTTTAAAAGGAAACCAAAAATGATGATGATTGGCACACAGTCAAAATAGCTACAGGTCAGTTCTTCACACTAGAAACTTCTGTCTTGAATAATTTTCTACATTCAATATTCAGACACAAAGTTTGTGAAGAATTAAGTGTATATTCCAGTAATAGTGTCTAGACAGGAAATATCCTACTATTGTATATGTTAATATCACAGAAAGTTGTAAAATCACTTTCTTAGAGACATATGCTTACCTGTATGTAGCATGTATACAAATGCATTATTGTATAATGAACATATCACATGGAAATTTTCAGAGAATGTAAAGATGAAATCAATAATTTAAATATTAATGGTGAAGAAAACTTTTTTCTCATTATAAAAATAAATGAGAAGGAAGTATAGCAGAATAACCATAGGTAGGTCTTAAAATTCTGGCTTCATGATCTAATGATCTACTTCTAAAGTACGTGTTTTGCATGGCTTGAATAGTTACGTCTCAGCTGACAGAGCTACTTCACAAAAAAAACAAAACCACAGAAGTCCAAATTCAGAAAGCATATTATTGACTGACTCAGCAAATCAGGGTCCTCTCCTTGTGCCACCTAAAAAGGGTTGTTGCCCTTCAGCCAGTAAATCTCTATTCACTGATGTCAACTGAAGTCATAAACTGCTCATAATTTTAATGTGCATTTTAAATCAAGGTAGAAAATTCTGTTTTCAAGTTCTCAAACTATAAAGACTACAAAGACTTTTTAAAAAAAATATAGATGACAAGGAACACTTTAGCAACAAAATAAAATGATGAAAGTTATTTTTGTAGCATATTTTGTTGCTAACCCAACATCCATTTTTACTAGGAAGCAGGTAGAGTTTGCGGCTGTCTTTACCTTCTACCTCACCTTACAGGCAGACTGTGTAACACAGTTCCAGCCAGTGTAGACATTTTATGGGATTATGAATATTTAATATTTTGTTCACAGGTTTTTTTTAAACCATACTGATTTCAGATTCCATGCTGCAACAAATATTCTAAAATATCACTACTTGTGACTTGTCTAGCTTGAAAGAAGAATCCTGACAACTATCTGAGAAAGTTAGATGTGAGGCCTGATCTGCACTCCTCTCATCAATACCTTGCCTTGACATCCAGGTAAGGTTCACTCGCAGAGGAAAAGAAATTCACAACTTTGCAGCTCCCTTCCTTCACAGGGTCCATCTTCTCCCTGACACGAAAGCCTTGTGCAGGGCGAGCAAAAGTGCCCACACTAAGCTGCATGTTAAGTATTATATTTTAATGAATTATTAATTAAATTATTATAATTTAAAATTAAGTTTAGACCAAATCATGCAGAAAAAGTTGAAATAGTATATTCTTTTTACTCCCAACTCTGTGTTTGGAGCAGTACTTGAGCATTACAGGTATACTTTGAAAGTCATTGTTTTAAACACACAATGGGCTACATGTGTCTAATAAGAATGCGGCAATCCTATGACTTGCCATTATTGCTTACACTTTGTGAAAATAAACCATATATAAAGAAATGATTCTGTATGCTGGGTCTGGTGGCATCTGAGGTTGAGGCAGGCAGGAGGATCAACTTAAAGGACTGCCTGGGATACAAGTAATTTCAAGTCCAGACTGAGAATAAGAAACCCAGTCTAGAAAACAGAAAAAAGAAAAGAAGTGGGTAGGGTAGTCTGTCTCAGTGACAGAACATTTACTTTGCGTTCAAGAAACCCACAGTTCCATCTCCAGTACCACAAAATAAATGACTGACAGCTAGCTGACTGAATGAGTTTGTTATCATTGTAAAGTTTCAAGAGTGGGACCGATTTTACAAAATCAGAATGGTTTTTCTTCTATTTGTCAAGTTGTATTAAACATGTATATATTACATGCAGACATGCAGGGGCTAGCAATGCCACATGTTTACATGCCATGTTTCACTGCAATTAACTTAATATGAAGCAGACTTAGAAAGTCTTGTTTTAATTCCTGTATTTCACTCTACAAAATTATCCTTTGACACAAATCTTAATTGGTCAGTCAGTAAAGTGGCCGATACAGATCTACATCAAGTCACAGAACTTTCTCAGGAAAAGTGTCAAAGATGTCAATGCAAATGAGAAAGAGTCGTTGGAAGTTGCTTAAATGTACTTCCTGTTTACTTAGGTAATAATATATCCTTCTGAGGTCTCTGATGTAGTTGAAGACTAAATGGTTATAGTTATAATATTCCTTGGTTATGATAAAAGATAAATTAGGTATGAAACTTTAGACTCACAAATATAGGATAGATGATAGAGTATTTTCTTTAATTTTGCCAAATACAAATAGACTAGATATTGTAACTGTAATTCTCGCTTGATAACTGTCCTATTATATGTCATCTTACTATGTTACAGTTGAAATCTCCCTTTTTGATTAGACAGAAAAGGGGAAGTGCTGTGGGATGTCGTTCTGTATGCTGTGAATATGTGTTGCTCTGATTGGTTGATAAATAAAATACTAATTGGCCAGTAGCCAGGCAGGAAGTATAGGTGGGGTAAGCAGACAAGAAGAATTCTGGGAAGAGGAAGGCTGAGTTAGGAGGAGTCACTAGCCAGACACAGAGGAAGCAAGATGACAAGGCAGAACTGAGAAAGGGTACCAAGCCACATGGCTAAACATAGATAAGAATTATAGATTAATTTAAGTGTAAGAGCCGTCAATAATAAGTCTGAGCTGATGACCAAGCAGTTATAATTAATATAAGCCTCTGTGTGTTTACTTGGGGGATGCGAATAGGCAAGATTTGTCCCAACCTCCAGCTGGCTGGGACACAGGAAAACTTCCCAACTCTACTTGTTAGCCAGTTTGATAGTACCAGAAGCACCATGCAGACTATTAGAGGAGAAAAATCATAGCAGTCTTACTCAGTCAGGGATAACCTGACATGCAAGGCATTCCTGCTGGTCCAACAGCGCCATGACTGGATCTGAAGTCCACTCCACAGGAGAGTTTATGTTTAATATGGAAAGCCTGGCCAAAAGCTAATTACTGGGGAGGTTACTGGCCCTAATAGGAAGGCTGCTACTGCTGTCTGCTACATAAACATAATGTGCCTACAAGCTACTGCTGGTCTCAGTCTTGGTTACAGAGGCTGCACTTTGCAGTGGTCTACAGTTATTGCAGAGACTGGTCAATGTGCTGAGAAAAGGACTCATAGGTGCTCAGTCAAACGGCACATCTACATTCCCGCCTCCATAGTCTCAGCTGACCACATTTGGAAGAGAGGGCAGAAAGGACGCAAGAGTAAAAGTAGGTGTTGGGAAGCACTGTCTTCCAGACAGGACTTAGCTGCTGTTCTTATGAACTCAAAGCATCTGTGATTACCTTGACACGACCCATACAGCATCGGCCTGTCAACATTCCACCGCGGAGGGGAAAGGGCTCATGAGGCCTCACACCTCCCTGAGTATTCACAGGGACTTAAAGGGCCAGGAGGAAGGGACTCAAGACCCCACGCTTTCCTGAGGAGCAGCTACAGCTAAGAGAATAGACGGTTACTGCGGGAGTAGGGAGCGGCATGTTCTTCAGTGGTGTGGCCACTAGTAAATCGCCATGCTCTAGTAAATAAGCCACCACCCATGCTAATGTCAGCAACCCTAGTAAATAACCCACCACCCATGATAATGTAAGCAACCCTAATTACACTCAATGGGCACGTAAATACATAAATAAAATTCAAATGTTTTAAAAAAGAACAAAAAGTATCAGGGGAGGGAAAAGGAGTAATTAGTTGGGAAGAGAAAGGGGATAAGTAGGAGTAAGGTGGGAAAAGAGAGAGTGGTGGGAATTAAATATAATCAAAATACTTTATATGCATGTTTAAACTTGACAAAAGAAGGAAATTAATAAACAAAGATTCCATAGGATCTTCTTAGTTCAGAGAAAGCATTACTAACCCAACATCCACTTTCCTTAAAATTTATTAGCAAGTTATAATACACTGAGAGTGTCTTAACTTGATAAGTTACATTATTAAAAACTTAACACTAAACTTAACATCAGTATTTCTATGTTTTCCACTATAACACAGAGATGACAAGGAAGCATGCCAAAACCACTTATATAGCATATTATATAAGAAGTTCTGATCACTACTATAAGGCAAAGGAATGAAATAAAACTCGCTCACACTGAAAGATATAAAATGTTATTTACTTATAGCCTTGATGATTTATATGTAAAAATTTTATAAAAATTTCCAAATTGTTACTGGAACTATTAAGTGTTGTAAAATTGTAGGACGAAATATCAAGATAAAAACGTCAATATGTGGATTAGGGTAGAGCTTTATGTTAGAAGCCTTGGCTAGCATGCACAAGACTTTAGGTTCTATCTAGAGTATTGAAATTAAAAAAAAAAAAATCAATGTATACCTATAAAATGCCAATAACTGGAAATTTAATTTTTAAATTGGTTCTTACTTAAGAGAATGGAATATATGTACTTATCCCCATTTCTCCTCCTGACTACCAATTAAAAACTCTAGACATACAGAAGATGTAAGAGGAGAATGAAGTGGAGATAAGGGAAACTACTGGAGACTTCAAAGCATTAGACGACAAGTTCCTTAGATTTTCATTTGCTTCTCATGCTGGCAAATAAAAAATGCTAATGTATGGAGATTTTTAAGACCCCCAGACAACGTGTCCTCTACCTTATAAAATCATAAAAAGGCAACGTAGGCCAGTCACAGCACTTGTGCAGGCCAGGCAAACCCTCCAGCATTGTGCTGTGTTTCCATTCTTTTACTTACGTTTTTAATATTTTATCCTACAATGTTGATATGTATTAGTTCTAGAAGCAATTTCCCAATAGACACAAATCCACATATCATAAAGTTGTTAGAAAAAAGTTGTGCATTAGTGTGTTAAGGAGGGAAAGAAATAAAGAATGGTCACAGCACAGAACCTACACATGTAAGCACTTGGGAGACTGATGGAGGACTGACTTTGAGACCAGACTGAGCTACATGGTGAATCCCTATATATAAGGACAACAGATAAAATTCTGTGCTGGCCAGAAAGAGTGGTACATTTTCCAAGGGCTGAAGGACCAGTTTGCTAGGAATTGTATACCCAGCAAAAGTGTCCTTCAGGAATGAAAGGGAAATCCAGGGACCCTCAGAGGAAAGAAAACTAAGAGTTTATTGTCAGCAGATTTACATTAAATTACATAAACAAATCTTGCTAGGTGATTGAGGATGACCTTGAACTCTTGATCTTGCTGCTTCTACCTCCTGGACAGTAGGATTACAGACGTTCACTATAACCAGGCTCACTTATCAACTTTAGTAAACTGAACTGACACAACCATTTCATTCTTCAGTTTCCTCATAATTTTTCTCCAACGAATCTCTCTAAATAACTTCCAGTTATCAATGATTGAAGCATAAAATTATTCCTTTGTTTTAAATGCTTCTTCATGCACTCTGCTTCTTTTTACAGCTCAAAGATTACTCATTACCACAAAATACAATGGCTCACTTGGGGGAGTCACATGATCAGGAACCAGAGCACACTGTTACTGAGCCAGCCAGTAATTCCATGATGCATAAAACAGACCATGGATTGGATTGGATTTTCAATTAAATCATCTGAAAAGTGAATCTATGACAAATTAATATTCCTTTGAAAAGAACTAATTTCACTTTTATGTGCAATTAAGCAAAATATAACGAGAAGGTGATCTTTCCATAATAAGTACTTTATATCATTTTACACATCAGTCAGAAATTAATCATGATCTTATTACATATATTGTTATTTTGAAGACATCACCTATTTTTTTATATTCAGAACCAAATAAAAAGTTTTTGGAACAAATCATAGCTTCAAGTATTTTGGTCCCAAGTACAACAAATAAGATGACTAAGAAAAAAAATATTAGCCCTTGTAAATATTATCTATTGTGATTCTTTCTTAATAGTATGTATTCAGCTCCCATATTTCTGAGAGTGTATATTCTATTTATATATATACATATATATATATGTATATACATACATACATGCACATATATTTAAAACTATGCCTTTGTGATATAAAAGAAAAAAGGTCAAGAAACAGTTTACTTAAAGAACACTGTCTTAAAAACTGAAAATAATTTTGACATAACCATAAATAAGCTACAGGTTACACTGGCTTTACCCCCTCTCTCCACATTTTTTCTATTTTAGAATCTAGCCTTTTTCTTTTTCTTTTTCTCCTTTTACCCTAAGGCAAGTGCCCCCTGAAGCAACAATGTATCAACACTAGCCCCATGGTTCAAACTGGGCTAAATGTGCTGCCTTTTTTAATTGTGGAAAATGTGGGACTTTCTCCTATATTTAACAATAGTCAAGCAGGAATCATCTTGAACTCAATAAATGGAGGAAACAATAGAGAAGTATGCTTAAAAAAGTTTAAATGTTGTTAAAAATCACATGACTAATACGCCCCCACTATCTGAGAAATCATACCACCAGACTTCTCTTGACATCATGCTTTAAACATACATCACTACAGCTGATAAAAACGTGACAACTACAATGAGCTGGGTTCTTGGTAACGCGTTACTGTTTCTTTCTTGTTAAACTAAGTGCTGGTGCTTATGCTACTAATCACCTTCAAACTATGATCAACTCAAGAGGATATACTGCTGATATTCTCCATAGGATGGCAACTCTAATTCTTTTTAATCTATGAATCTTCCAAAAGAAACTAAACTATTGTATTCAGCTAAAAAAGAAAGTTCCCAATTTCAATAAATTTGGTTTTGAACAGATCTGATTATGAACTGCTTATGCCACTGGCTTTTTTCTCTACACTAAATATAGCTTAAATCTGTAATTTATTGCCACCCATATATGTCTGACACAAACGAGAAGACATTAGCAGGAAGATTAAAGTAGGAACTAAAGTAACCTTAACTACGAAGATTTATGAGGTGAAGATAATTATTTTTTAAATGCCCATAACTCACTATAACTTAAATAAGGAAACATTTACTTGCACATACTTATGTCCAGATTAAAAACGATGCCTGCTAATGTAAGATGGGTACACTAAATTAGTTTCACAAAACCAAGGCAAGACTACTGTTATTTCTAGGGCTTGATAGGAAAAGAAATCTTTCTCTGAGACACTGTGCCACTGGCCATACGTGATTTCCTGGTCAAAGAGCAGAGGCAAAGGTGGGACTTTAGGAAACCAGGCCGCGCTGTGCAAGCCTGAGCTTGCTGCAGGCTGACCGTGTAAAATGATCTAGCATAGAAGGTGTAAGCTCAAAAGGACATTTTTAAAGCATAGCTTGTGTTGGGACTAAAACATGAGGACAAATATACATAAACTGATACTCTTTCATCAATGTATTTTCATTATAACTTCCCAAACCTGGACACACAAAATTCTAGGTACTATTTAGAGAATTTCAAGAAGACAAAAGTGTCAAGTGAGTTGTCCCATGTATATGCATTGCTCACTGAATTACACTTCCTGAATACATAATTGTTGAGTAAATATTTAGCTTCACTCTTTCCTATTTCATGCTTTCAGTAATAGCTTAACAGACTCAGTTTTGATCTATTACTCAATGAATTGTAGGCCCCCCAAGTACATTGAATATTATTACTTTAAGCTTCCCAAATCTATTTTTGTAAATTGAAGAGTCTGCTGTTATTGTTGTTTGTTTTTCAAGTGTGGATAGTGTTGATTGCCTACTTGACAGTATCTGGTATCATCCAGGAGATAAGCTTTTAGGCATATCTGTGAACGATTACGTTGTTTAGGTTAGCTTCTAGTCATGCTTATGAAATACTGTCTTGATAAGCTTAAATGAGGTAGAAAGATCACTTTACATGTGGGTTGCACTATTACCTATAACTGGGTCCTGGACTGGACAGAAAGGAGAAAGCTGGTTGAGCAGGAACAATCACTGCTCTCTACTTCCTGACTGGATGCTTTGTGAACAGCTGCCTCAAGGTCCTGGGAGCAGACTTCCCTTCCTCAGTAGACTGTACGCTCAAACCATGAGCGAAAAGAACCCTTTTCTCCCTGAGAGTGCTTCTGTCAGGATGCTTGATACAGCAACAGAAAGATAACAAAGACAGGAAATGATTGTCTGGTGAATTTGTCTTAACATTTCCAATTGTCTGAAATATAGCATATTTACCTGTAATATAATGGATTACCAAAATCTGCCTCAGAGTCTTTATTTAAAAAACGGGAATCTGGATAAATGACAGTGCCACTTACTAAGAGTTGAGAAAAACCAGAGGAGAACAGCAAGTCTGGAAAGAGAAGTAAGAGTTCTATTTTGTAAAAAAAAAAAAAAAAAAAAAAAAAAAAGATGTGGTGTAGCCCAAGGTCAGGGAATAGCTGTAACTTCAAATGAGGTTGGAATAGGTCACAATACAGACAATGACAGTTAACCTCCATTGTCAGCTTGTCAGGATTTAGAATCACCTTTGCAATGCACTACAGGGCATGTCTATGAGGGTTGTTCTAGAAAGGTTTAACTGGGGCAAAGATTCACATTTCATGGGACAGGCAGCATGCCATTGGCTGGGGTCTTAGACTGAAGAACAGACAAGGGGCTGAGCATGGTGTGCATCGCTCTGCTTCCCAGCTGCTTCCTGTGAGCAGCAGCCCCCGCTTCTGCCGCCACAGCTACCCTGCTGATGACTGCACCCTCCAACTCTGAACCAGTGCAGTAAGCTGCTGTTGCTCGTACTGTGCGATAACAAGCAGAAAGGAGCAAGCAGAAAAAGACAGTATTATAGGATCAGATTCCACCACAGATGGTACCACCTATTCGGAAGGCCGTTGATGATAACTATCAAAATTAAATCATTTCATAGTTGACTCACTTTGGGGAAACATCCAGTATATATAAAATGTGTAAAGTTGTTTATCACTGCATTGTTCCTAACTACAAAAGCCTGAAACCGTTATCACCTATCCCTAAATGGCTACATAAATTACAGCCCATCTACTTACTAAGATGAACATGGAAAAAGAAGCTGTTTTCTAGGGTGACTTTTAAGTGATACGAAGGGCAAAACAGTGTCTACGGGCTGTTACAGCCTTGGGGAAAACAGGAAATCGAAGAAGCTTTTATATTTGTTCTATGTGTATAAATCCAGCAGGACAAGAAGCTAATACAAGTTGTTATTGTGAAGCTGGGACAGAAAGAGTGACGTGGAACAGGGCAGCAAGGGACATGTATCTTGCATGACCGCTCCATAGTTTCTGGATTTTTGAACTATGCTAACATATCACCCGAAACAATTCTACTAAAATTGCTTATAAAGGAAAAACAGGCATTAAATGCTGCTGCAGGGAGGGTAAGAGGACTAAAGTCAACCACTGGATTTGGCAAGACAGAGCCAATCCTCCCAGAGAGGTTTCAATGACACAGGCAGAAGAAGATCCTGCCTAGAGTTGATTCAAAGAACTAGAAATGATGAAGACAGCCAACTTTCTCGGTAAGATGCAAAGAGACGAGGGGATGGATGGAGGGACACAGTCTAGAAAGTTGATTTCTTTCTAAGCTGGGCTGCCTTGCAATGTCAAAACAACCACACCCGACGCAGAAAGCAGTGGGAGAAGAGCCTGTGAGCAGACCAGAGGTAGAGTCTGATGAACAAGTTGGACAAAAACAGGAATGAACACTTCCTTCATTGTAACGGGGTAGAAAAAAAATGTCAGCTTTCCTCAACATTCACACACACACACACACACACACACACACACACACACACACACACACACACGTACGTACGTACATCCATCCATCCTCCCCACGCTAACTTCATAATGACCGTTCACTACATATGGGTTTAATGTCAACAGTGTTAGCAGTCTCCCAAGAGCCTTCCTGACTAGGCAGGAGCTATGTCCTCCTTGATATGGCTCTCTTGCTCATTGCATCTTACTAACTTTTCAGTTATTTCCTCCTTCAAGGCCTCCTGCACCTGCTGGAGACCCTTTCCAACACTGGTCCTGCCACTCCCTATCATCTTCTAATGGGTCTAGGGCACTCGTTCATCTGCCTGATGTTCTCTTCCAGTGTATTTCATGGGTTGTTTTGTTCTATGTATTTGTAGATTCACTTTATGGTATCCCTAAGAAGCTAAAAATGCTCACTTTTAAATATAACACTGGCATATTGTGAGTACTCCATAATTTTCAGTTATAGTAAAAACCTCATAGTATTAAATTTACTGTCTTAAACATCTTTACTTTAAGCATATGGTTTAAAACATTTTTGAATGAGTAAACTCAATAGTCCAATTAACTCCAAACCAGAAATTTCTCAATCACTCTTGATTCTTATTCTCTCCTTTAGTCCTTCCAAATTATTCTTTAGTTGTGTCTATTAATAGTATTTATTCTTTCCTTCCATCTATACCACATTTTGTTTAGACACAGGGTTCCATGCATCTCAGATAGACCTTCAACTTGCTTGACAGCCATAAACTTTGATCTTTCTGTGTCTGTCTCCTGAGTGTTGGGATTACTGGCCCAAACCAGCATACCCAGTTTATTGAGGATCAAACTCAGATCTTCAAACAAGTGAGACAGGCACTCTACCAACTGAGCAAAATCCCAGCTCCCATTTTCACTCCACTGTTCTGGGATTTTTTGTGATTTCTGGCCTAAAATATTATAAAATCTCCTATCTATAGCCCTGTCTTTAGCTTCTTCACTCTATATTTATATACTGTCTTCAAAGTCCTCATTCTACTGAAATCCAATCATGTTTTTTTTTTAAATCAAAAAGAAACCAAAGATGGGCAAGGCTGAACCTGAAAATGAAATGATCGAGCCAAGGTTCCAAAGGCATGGCTCTCATAAATTTACCGTGGCCTCAGGTAACGATGTGAAACATCACAGTCGACAGCTGAAGCCGATGACAGACAAGGAAAGGAGGAGGGACAAGGCAATGGAGCTAGAAGTGTTCAGTGGGTTCTTAGAGCATTCCTGGACAGGAGTGTTGCTCAGGGTCCACTCTGCTTCTCCAGCGGGGATGGCAGAATTCACATTCACGAACTGCTTACTGTGTGACTCCGTAAGTTAACACGGGTATCCAGCAGTGTAGCCTCTCCTACAGTCAAGCTCTTTCAGTCACTCAACTGTGAACACACTGGACAATACATTGCGTTCCAACTCAAATGAAAGAGAAATCTTGAACCACTCAATTAGATGAGGTGAGTCTTTGGATTGCTTCCTTGTGATGTTTTACTATAAATTAATTCAAGCCAGGCATTACATACACATGGAATCCCAGCACCTGGAGGATAACTGGGAAGACCTCAAGTTCTAAGACATTCTGAACTATATAGTGACGCCCTGTCTCTGAATAAACAAACAAATAAAGTAAAAATAAAAAGACTTAAAAGCAAAATTTAAAGAGACTTAAAAGCAAAAACTTCTGTGACAAAAAGCAAAGCCCAGCTCTGTTTCTAAAGTAAATAAAAAAACAGCTGAAGACACACACTAATGAATTCTTACTGTAGCAGCATCTGGTGGTAGTGCTAGAAAAATAACCTCCATAATTCTATTAAAGCTATTATATCAATCTACTAATCTCTAAGAATTTGGAAGTTATATGCAGTATAAGTTATATGCAGTATATAGAAGCAATCACCTCCTGAGCTTTAAAAGCTGTGTAGGTATGAAAATGGTCCCTAACTCTGGAATTTACACTTAAATATATCTATAGTTACTGTAAAGTAATGCCACAAATTTACTCATTAAAGTCTAATATCTCTAAAACTTATATTCTCAAAGGATTATTAATTTATTCACATATATTTTCAGTTTGGTCTCATTTTCAGTAAGATCATTATTAGAGAGCTTTATCTAGCTTTATGTTTAAATTATAAAATTTTTAAAGGACAGAAAGATTCCTGGTTAAGATCTAATGAAATGATCTGGCTACAAGCAAGTTTGCAAAGAAAATGCCCACATGTCATTAATGATAATAGTGTTAATGGAGCCAACATGCAGTGTATATACTATTAATCCTCAGATTACAACTCATAATCCAGGTATTAGAGTTCCTATGTTCCACAGCAGCTTGGCCGTCTCTACAGTTAAAGAACACCCATTACTGATGAAATTGTGTCCTAACCTTCTGCCTAACAGCTGTGACTACAGAGAGTAACAGACTATGTAGTAACTGATGCTGTCCACTGGCTGCACTAACTCAAATCATACTGTCATTCTTTCTCCAAGTTTAAGCATCTCAGGCTTGTGCTTCAAGCCTTACAAGTTAGGAATCATTTTAAAAAAAAAAGCCAGGACTAAACAAGAATTAAGCTGAAATGTTAAACATAAGTCCTTTGTATAAATGACTACAAGAGTTCATACTGATTGTAAATATTTTTCTTATCAGTACATAAAATAGTAAAACTTAAAATTTTTGATTTTGTATTTCATATTCTGTTATAATTTATTCTTGATCCACAGGCTACTTAAAATGTAAATATTTCAAATAGATAAGTGTGTCTTAATTATTGTTTTGTTATTAATCTCAATATTAATTGTGCTGTAAGTGAATTTCAAGATTAATTTTGAATACTTGCTTAAGAGCCTAAGGTGAGGACACTTTGTAAATAAACTCTGTAGCTATAAAACCCAGTATTTTAGGAGGTCTAATTTACTAACTGAACCTTTACATCTTCCTGCTTGTTTTATCAAAATAGGAAGATTTGAAAATGACAGGGTCAGAGAGACGGCTCAGAGTTGGAGAGTGTGCATGATGCTGCAGGAGACCTCAGTTTGCTGGCCAGCGCCCATGCAGCATGGCTCATAGCCACCTGTCCCTCCAGTTCCAGGGAGGCCTGACCTCTCTGGCCTCCTCAGGCAACCACACTCACAGGCACATAACTATCCACTGACACAATTAAAAATAAAATAATTTAAAAAGTTATCTTCCTGGTAACTGAAGTGATTATCATGGCAAAACAACTATCTTTACACCTAGTAATGCATTTAACTTTAAAACCTACTATATGCTATTATATTAATATGGCTCTTCAGCTCAGTTTTCTTAGTGTTTCTCTCTCTCTCTCTCTCTCTCTCTCTCTCTCTCTCTCTCTCTCTCTCTCTCTCTCACACACACACACACACACACACAATCATTTTTCAGTCTTTTAACTTTTTATATACCTTTGTTTTAGATGTATAGAAGTTAGAATTTTAAAAAATCTGCATCAATAATTTTTAGTTTGGTATTCAGTTTGTACATAATGAATTAATCACCGAATTTAAAAGTGATTTTAAATTTAAAAATAAATTTAAAAATTTATTTCATTTTTCCAAATATTTCAGCTACTCATGTCATTTCTCCCCTTTGGGGAACTCTTTATTACATTTTAAAAACATCTATCTTTCATTTTCTCTTCTATGTAGAAGCTATATATTATGTTCCTATCCTCTTAATGCTGTCCTAAAATCCACAACACACTTAGCTAACTGATATCTTCTGTCTCAGTAATACATGGCCCTGAGATTGTCAGTATTGGTTAATACTGCTAATGCTCACTCACAGGTCCACACTGGCATGAGGACTGTTAGTACTGGTTAATACTGCTAATGCTCACTCACAGGTCCACACTGGCGTGAGGACTGTTAGTACTGGTTAATACTGCTAATGCTCACTCACAGGTCCACACTGGCGTGAGGACTGTTAGTACTGGTTAATACAGCTAATGCTCACTCACAGGTCCACACTGGCATGAGGAGTGTTAGTACTGGTTAATACTGCTACTGCTCACTCACAGGTCCACACTGGCATGTGGAAACTAGTCACTCAGCTGTCTCTTCTGCAAGTCAGCGGTGCTCCAGTCAAGTCACCCTGCCTTTCCTACCTTAGACTGGGGGATTTTATTCATCAGTCTGTTTCTGGATTTACTTGATTCTGACGGACATTTGCTAAGGTTCCTGAATCAAGATCCTATCATCACTCATCAGTCTGGAAGAGGTGCTGTCCCTTCACTATCAATTTTGTTCTACTCTCTGTCATCTTAAATGGTTTGGAATCGGAGGCACTAAGATGGCTCAGTGAGTACAGGTGCTTGTCATGCAAGCCTGACCCGAGGTCAGTCTCCAGAACCCACGTGAAGATGGTGAGACCTCACCACACAGAACACGCACGCACGCACGCACGCACGCACGCACGCACGCACGCACACACGCACACCAACATACACCAGGGATTTCCCCAGGAAACACCACCCTGCTTCAAAAGTTCTCAATACTTTTCCAATCTTTTTGTCAGTCTTTCCAAGTATAACTCCTATTCTCCCCTCTTCCTCTACAACATTTTAGAGCAAATCCCAGAATCCTATCATTTCAATAGTAAATAATTCATTATGTATTCCTAAAAGATAAGTAGTCTTTCCTTTTTGTCAAGCTATACATTTGTTGAATGAATCTAGCCAACTATCCTGGAGAATTTCTCATAATCCTGTTTTATGTACTTCTCTGCTCACCAATATTTCTTGTACACTGGTAGCTAGTTATTACAATTAGGGCTTGTCTAAATCCTAGTTTAGCCCTCTGGCAAGAATACTTCCAGGTGGTATTATGTACTCCCTATTATGGTCAGAAGAAAGAAAATGACAGGCTATCCAATTCTTACTGATATTAAGACTGATCACTATGGTTGCCCACTGGCAGCCTGATTCGTTGGTATGTTTTACAAAATTCAGCCCGAGAGGTTTAACAGCCATGCTAATTAGTGATAGATACATCACTTCATCAGGAACTATGAAGCAGTAAGTTTTCTAATGAAATATTTTTTCTTTATTTCATAGAATTCTTATACTGAAAAAACTTTCCTTTGTGAACTACTTAATTATCTTGAAATATAGTTAACAAAGGGAAGCCAGGATAAGTAGCTTAGTATTTTCCTTTATTTATTAATACAGTGAATGAGCTAAGGTCTTATTAACTACCAAAGAAATTTTTATAGTACCATTAACTCATGAATTTGAATATATCTGATATTTTTAAATCCTTTCAGATACTTACTTTTTCTGCAAATATTCTTCCCTGTCTTCAGAATTTAATGTTAAATGCTATTAAGTTTTTTCTTTATAGTAATATGCATGCCTTTAAAAGTCAAATATTATTTAGTATGTCTAGATTGAAATCTCACCTCTACTCACTGCCTCAATATACACTAATCTAAAGCCTAAAGTTTTTCTCCAGAGACAATATAAATCCTATGTCTTTGATAAACTATCAAACCTAACCTAACCTGTCCTCATATCTATAATGCCTATAAAAAGGATGTAAGTCTTGACTCTTATCTTTATTTTTTAATTTTTCCTTCTAAAATTTCAATCTCCCTTTCCACCTTGAATTCTAAAGAAAGTCTTTCGAGTTTAACTTCTACCTCATCGATGTGCTGCAATATAAAGGTGTTTATCACCATGTGTATCATCATGGTGGGAGATCTAGGCCCTCACAATGCTCAGCGACTGTTGACCACAAGCTACAGCCTTATCGCCTCTTCTGCTACATTATCAAATGTTCATAACTTAAGGGCTGTTTCTTTACCTCTAAGAACGCCTTCCTAGTCTTAAATAGTTATATTTTTCTCAAATTTTAAAATCTAATGTACAGAAAGGTTACTATATAATAAATGCCTTGCTATTCTTTATCTAGAGCCAACCAAAATGAATATTTTAACTCAGATCATTACTTCTTGTGATGACTGCCTCTTTCACTTATTAATGGTCAACCAAATCAGTCTAAAAAGAATTAAATATTTGTTTTAATTTTTCTCTTGTTTCTATAATGTTTATGTCATATGTTCCCAACTGAGCACTACTTCTGTTGGCAGAAACACTTTAGGGGTGTTATTGCTGATAACTGGGCAAGAATCTTGTTCTTTGATGGCAAAGATTGGTCCCCATTTTTAAACTTTTCCCTGTGAAGTCGAAGTAATCACTCATTTTAGGTCCTTGCAAGACAGTAGAACGAACATTTCTTTAAGAATGAAGTATGTACTACCAAATGTTATGAACGCCAACTCTTTAGTTTGTCCACCTGTCAAGTTTGTCCTTTTATGACCTTTAAAGTTTTCCACACCTTAAACTGTGTAGGCTAGTTTCCTCTTTTGACTCACCCGAGGTTGGGACCTGCTGTGCACTCTGTAATGGATCTTTCGTTTGGTGTGTTTGTTACATTACAGGGTAATTTGTCAATGGTGGGAGTTGAAAAGGGCTATGCCATTGTTGGGGGAACTGCACGCAAATGCTGCAGATACAGTCTCTTCCTCATGTAATAAATAAGCGAATCGCTGATGCTTTTGTATTTATCACCAATAGTGCACCCTAAAGTTGTTCTGGCACACAGAATTAGTGCCATTTGTCGTTTCTTGTTAACTGCTTAAATATGCCAAATTTGTCATTAATGTTTTACCTTATTCATATGCTTTTCCTGTATGGGGAATTTTTGCATATAAAGGGAAAACAGTAATTCAATCTTCACTAGCTAGAAGTATCTTAATTTGGTTACTTTAGTTGAACTAAAAGAGTAACTTTTCAAATATCACAATTTACACATTGTATTTCTCATGGGGCTTTAAAAAATTAACACTTTTATCTTTTCATTGGCCTCAGTGAGAAAATTCTCAGTGATGTTCTTGATGCTAGGCTGCTGGCACTTTGAGCTTGCAAGGTTGTATTAGCACTGAGGCACAATTATCAGATGTTTTTTTCTGGAGTTAGACATGATGGCATCTGCCTATAACCCAGCAATCAGGAGCCTGAAGCAGGAGGATCATGAGTTCAAAGCCAGCCTGAGCTATACTATTGAGACCCTATGCAAAAATTTAATGTGATCAAACAAAAACCAGATATGGCCTACCCGTGCTCCAGGACTAGAAGGTAGGTAGGTTAAACAGGGTAGCTGGAGTGTAAGATTACAAGAGGCGATCAATCACACATAGTGATGCAGAGGGCAAGTCCACACATGCAGTACTCTACCAGGAAGTCTCTAAGTTTTGTGCCCTAGGCATCTCTTGTCTTGCCCTCCTCTGAGCCACACAGTATGCACGTCCAAATATATGTTAAAATTGATATTCTTATGTGCTAATGAGGTTTGGGGGTAATCTCTCAATTTTCTCATTAATACAGCTATGCTCTGAAAATTAATAGATCTTTCAACTTCAATACCTGTGGTTTATCTTACTTGTGTTAAGAGGCTCTCATGTAGCTCGGGCTGGCCTCAAACTCACTAGTGTCTAAGAATGATGTGGATTTCCTGATCCTCTACCTTTGCCTCCTAAGTGACAAAATCACAGACACACACCTCCACACAGGCCTTTTTAGATTTATTTTGTGTGTGTGTGACTTAATGTACTGTTCTATGTTCTAGCCTCTCTCTCCTCTCTCTCTCTCTCTCTCTCTCTCTCTCTCTCTCTCTCTCTCTCTCTCTCTCTCTCTCACTGTATGTATGTACACGTGTGTCCACGCCTAAGGCAAATCCAAGGCAAAAGAACAACGGCACATACGCACAGCCCATGCATGAGTGGTATTGAAGAAAAGGCGTTCAAGTAAGCTTAATGGCCACATGCCTTAAATGCTTATGGTCCCGTACACCCAGTTAATGAAAACTCTCGTCTCTACTGGCACCTTGCCTATTATCTCTGGGATGACATCTATCTTGTTTTTAACATAACAATCTATGATAATTAGTTAATACAATAACAATATATATACCCATGGCCAAAAGTTATTTATCTGGAAAAATTTGCCCAAACTAAATTTTTCAACCTTATACATGAAAGGTAGCATATTATTTCTAATCAAACTGTTTTATATATTGCTCCAATAGTTTTACATTTCCAGGTAGTTAATGTACATAAAATTTCACCAAGAGTGACAGTAAACTCCAAATTCTAGCATCAGTAAAAGCAACAGTATTGAAGTTCTTCATCAAAGCATCGCTTTGCAATGAAGCACTATCCACAGTACATTTGACGGGTGATTTCTTCTCCTCCCTTTAGAGTAGTGCAGGCTACCAGTGTGACGCTGCTTTCAAGATTCCTTCTTTCAAGACCCAATTCTAGTTTCAGATTAGCTCCGTGGACGAGTACATGAAGTGCCACAGATTCAGTCACAAGATCATTAACAAACAAGCAAAAGAGGTACACAATGCATAAAGCAATCCTATCAGCCTACAGACACATACTCAGTAAAGTATAACAAATTTACCTGAATCATATTCATATATTTATTTATTGTTTATATGTGTACACATGTGAGCTGGCTCATGTAGGGTGATATATGTGTGCACAGGTGATATATGAATATACAGGTGTGTATTCACAGACACATGGATATATGAAAGCCAGCAAACAACCTTGGGTGTAGCCTTCAGGTGCCATACACTTTTTTCTTCTTCTTATGAGAGGGTCGTATTATATACTCCAGGCTGGCTGTGAACTCAGAGATCCACTTGCCAATGCCTCCAGAGTGCTGGGGTCAAAGGTGTGTGCCATGCTAGGCTAATCTTGTTATTTTGTTTTTTGTTGTTTTTAAGACAGAGTGTCACCCATTCAGCTAGGCTGGCTGGCCAGCAAAGCCCAGGATACACCTTGTGTCTCACCCACAGCGATGAGATTACAACCGTGCCACCACACCCAGCCTGGGTACAAACCCAAGGTCTCACTCTTGCACAGCCGCATTTTACCAAGTGAGCGTCTCTCAGACCCAAGCTGTACTTTTCAGTCACCAAAGTGACCTTCAGAAAATCATTTACCAATGGCTTCCATGAACTGGAATCAAACTGTATGGAGGAGTAAGCATCCACTCACTTCATTCAGTATCAAATCTCACCTTAGGGGAAGTAGAGAGATCTCTCCCTGGAGAAGCCACTGTGTTCTCATTTGCCCCGGCCTTTGGAGTGAGCGTGGGCGGAGCGGGGGCCTTCCGTTTCACTCTCCTTTCCGTTTCCCCCTCCGGAACTGGAGGGACCAAATTATTTGGAGAAGTTGGCTTAGGCTCATAAAAAGGATTTGATCTAAATGAAAGAAAAATTATCATTAAATGTCTCTCAAAAACAGTTTATGTCCACCTAAAGTAATAAGTTCTGAAAACTGCTTTCTCAAATAAACCCAAATCAGTGAAACATAAAATTCTGAAACAATGACTTTTATCTTCTAGCCCATTTCTATCCAGATTTAGAAAACTTTTCTTAAAACAAAACAAACAAACAAACAAAAAAACAAGAAAACCATACAGGGCTCAATTCAAGATGGCGATGGGGGCAGCCACCAGCACTCTGAGGACCTCAGAAATTCCAGAAAAAGATGGCGACTGCAGAGGATGGGGGAGCACGTCATTGCCGAGTGAGGGCTGCTGCTCAGGCATGATGGCCATGCCTGATGAGCTGGTGGGGCGGCCAGCTCTGAGGGCTGGAGCTGTGCACCGCCTGGGGCCTTGCAGATCCAGCCCCCAGACTCAATGCCCTGCTGTAAGGTCACCCTGATCACCCTGACTCTAGACCATGCTCCAATGAGTAGATGGGCAACACAAATTGGACTTAGTGTATTTTTTTTTTTTTTTTTTTGCTGGGAGGGCACAGGGTAAGAGTGTGGACCTGGCAAGAAAATGTGATCAGGGTGTACTGTATGAAACTCCCAAATAATCAATAAAAATATTATGCTAGGAAAAGAAAAGTACTAAAAGACAAGACCATGTGCAGTTTAAACTACTCTGTGTAGGACCTCAGGAAAATCATGTTTAAAGATGGGGAGTGTTTCTATTTTTGACATCCCCTAAAAGTAAATAGAATAGAAATGTTGGTCTTCTTATTATTATTTTATTTTATTTTTATGCTGTATTCTCACACTGCATTTTATAGTAGCTGCACTAGCCTACGATCCCTCAACAGTGAATGCCAGTTCTTCTTTCGGCATCCTTATCACAATTTTTAAGGACTCTCTTTAATGGTTTCCTGTCTGGACTGTTTTTTGTTTGTTTGTTTGTTTGTTTTTTAATTGGAGAGGGATTGGAGGGAGAGGTTGTCACAGAAGGTTCAAATTTTTGGAATGTGGTAAAGTGCATTATTCCATTGCTTTTTGTGATATGATTTTTAAATATAGGTGCTTTGGGCCTGAATGTTCCTTCTTGGGAAAAGGTTTTATTGTATCCCATCGATATGATAAGCTGTTTCCATTTTCATGATTCTAGGAGCACTTTAAACTTTTTTTTCCAGTGATCAAGTCACTATTCACTAGTCTATCGTTCAGTTTCTGTGAATCTGTGTGTTTTCTGTTCTCTCCCGTCCTGTTGGATTCCAGCTTTACTCTGTCCAGTGTCCTCTACAGAGCTGGCTTAGGAGTCACAAACAGCTCTAACCTACTTTTGCCATGGAAAGTTTCCCTTCTCCTTCAGTGATGACAGAGTGGCAAGTCCAAGTATGGATTGAAAGATGGGACTCTAGAACTTGAAATGCACCCTTCCATGTCTTTTGGATTTTAGAGCTCCTATTGAAAACCTCAGTGGTTGATACTCCACAGTGGCCACTGGGCTACTGTGCAATCCAACTCTTCTCCATCATGCATCTTGCTCCACTCCTTCCAAAACCAGGTCTGACAACCTAGACGGTTGAGACTGAGACATGTGGTAAGTCGAAACTGAAGAAGACAGAAATGCAAGGGAAAAACCTCTACTCTCAGAAGAAATGACTGAACAGCAGAGGCAAGCTGGTGAATCTTAATGAGGCAAGCTCCACCAGTGTCCACTACACATCTCCCAGCATTGCCTTCTGACATGACTTCTTTAAGAGTTAAATTTGTATCTTAGTTACTTTTCTATTGCTGTGAAGGGACTCCATGACCAAGGCAATTACAAAAGAAATCATTGAATTGGGGGCTTGCTTGCAGTTTCAGAGGCTGAGTCCATGACCATCATGGCAAGGAGGGCAACAGACAGGGAGGCATGGTACTAGAGCAGGAGATGAGAGCCTGGGCCTGACATGGGCTTTTAAATCCTCAAAGCTCATTGCCAGTGACACATCTCCTCCAACAAAGCTACACCTCTTAATCCTTCCCAAACAGTTCTACCAACTAGGGACTACAGGGGCCATTTTCGTTCAAACCACCTCAACTCTGTAGGATACAAAGGTTGGACCAGTTTTAAAGGACTGTATGTCAGAACTGCTGACAACGGAGGCCAGGTTTCATCTCCCACCTGCCTTCTGGTGACCAGGGAAGAGAAAGAATGCATGCTGAAGGAAGATGCTGGTGGGATATATGCTGAAATCTACAGTGAAACTCAAGACGATCCAAGGTTCCTGCAGCTGGTGAAACGCAGTTTAGTCAGAGTGCCATTTTTTGTTGTTGTTGTTCAAATGATTTTAATTATTGGAATGCACAAGTTTTAAAAACTGGAAAAAGGGCAAGAAAACCAGCTGTGATTCTGGTGACCTGCCTTATAAGTCACTTTCCCCTCCCAGTCCCTTTTTTTCTTTAATCCACTCTTGGTATTCTGGGGTATTTCATGTTTTGAATATAACAGATGAAGATTGATTTGATGAGGTAACTAAAGGTGATCCTACTTGGGGAAGGCACCAAGTCATGGTCTCTGGCCTCATCAGTGGAGTACAGTGGTTGTTTTATACACCTGCTCACCTCATGAGTGGGGATTCATGGGGTCTTGTGGGAGTGTGTGCTGAGCTGGGGGTGCAGGTGGACTGCTGTGCAAGTGCTCCAGGTGTGGAGGAACTGTGCATCCTCTTGCTTCCCGTCAGCGTAGGCAAGAGGGTGGAAGGAGTGACCACTCGGGTGGGGAGGGGTAACCCCACTCTGGGGCAGTGGACCTGTAAGGTAGGACTGGGAGTTCCTGAGGCCTGTCACCTGCAACTTTTAAAAACTGGAAAGAGGAAGAAAGCCCGCTGGTACTCAAACGGGCCTGCTCTTTATGTCATTAGCTCCCTCCCCATTTCCTTTCACTTAACTGTTTTTAAATATTTCATGCTTAGAATGTAAGAGGATTCAGACAGTGTCTTTTATGGTGCTGTTTCTGGCATCCTGTGTGCAATGGCATCTCTTTTCCTAGATTTAGGGAATTTCCTTGTATGATTTTACTGAAACTACATTTGATACCTTCAGTGTGAAATTCTCCCTCTGCCCACCATTCACAAAATTGGTCTTTTTGTATGGCTTCAAAGATCTTGTATGTTCTACTAAAACAGTTTATTAAACTTGTCATTGAGCATAGGGTGGCAGAAGAGTTTGTCTATTTTGGCATTCTCTGTATCACTGAACAAAAACGAATTTTTACCTTTGTAATGCACACCTGAGTAATAGGTTAGTTATACCATTAACTTACTGTCTACTGAAAAATATTATAAGTAGAAAAATACAAACATGAATTTAAATGAAATTATTATATTTATTGTTTAGGACTATAGAAAGATGACCAATGTTGGTTAGCTCCAAGAAGGTTTAACCAAAATATACTGAAAATACAAAGTAAGGGTATAATAATATCTGTAGTCTTTTTCTTTTGCAAAAGTTTCACTGGAAAAAATTTTAATTAAAATGGACATGTATCTGAATAAACTCAGTTCAGGGATGCCTTGAAAAAAATGACACACATCATACCAGAAATGACTGGATATGATCTTTAAAAGGAACGTCATAAATGGCCAAAGCCTTATCAGCTTCCATTTTGCCACATAAACTGGAACAGCACACAGACACCTGAGAAACCTGGGCAGTCCCTTCGTGTATGGACACAGCTTAACAAGCCGCGAAGGCACACCTCTCCTGGTGACAACGGATGTGCTGAGCACTGCAGGTTATCTCACACATCAAAGGACTTGGTACTGTTGATGGCGACCTATACAATTTTAGGTCACAAGATACAGGAAGAACATGGTAATGGAGGATGAGTCACAGAAGCTTTTACTTGGTAAAAGGTCATTCGTTCATTACTGAAGTTAGGACAAAATATGGAAGGTCTGTGCCACTGGTATTATACCTACACACTTCTGGAGAGAAAAGACAAGAAATAAATACCACCTAAGTTCTTCTGGGAGCTATATACTAGTGGAAATGCAATCTTTAGAATGTCTGTGCATATTTTTTAAAAGAGGGCTTTTTTTATGGATTCCCACTCCTAACCCCAGGCGATTGAGCAATTTAGAACACCTTTAAAAGGCTGGCTTTGGTTAAAAGGAAACACCTAGTATTCTGACTTCAGTTTTTACAAAGGCATTTAAAATGTTTAAGTAAACACTGCTGTCTCCTTAATTTGTTAATAGGAGACAGCAGGGTGTGTATGTATATGTTGTGTAATATCCATGCATCTGGGAATGACTGAATACTTGTACTTAAAGTTTGCATTTATACTCAAGTACTCTAGGTGTGTGGCTATTACTCAGCACCTACACCACCCATGAGAAACTTCATTTTGATCACACATTAGCTGTTCAAAGAAAACAAGCATAATAATTTGAGCCAATTTTTTGACCTGGGTTTGGAATAAGATTGTTTTTATGTTGTAACTCTGAGTACTTGAGGATGTGAGTTTTCTCAAAATGTAGCCAAGGGTCATAAAGCACATGTGAGAATCTTTCTCAGTTCTGTGTGCATATGTATACCTGTGCATAGGTGTACATGTGTTTACCTGTGTGTACATGTGTGTGTACCAATGTGTGCAAGTGTGTATATACCTGTGTGTTCATGTGTGTACATTTATAAACATGCAAGCCTGTGTGTGTCTATAGATCTCTCTGTGTGTATGTGTGTGTCTGTGTAAAAGGGAAAATGGTTTAGAAACACAGTTCCAGAGCAATATAAAAAGAATCAAATTCCTCATTCTATCAAACAAAAGCCCCAAAATATTTAAAGGTGGTCATTACAGTTCCCTTAAATAATCTTTTTCCTAAGTCCCTACACTTCCAATTACTGCTAGCTTGATGTGGTTTCTAGACACTTATTCTGTTGCTCCTTGCTAGCAACTAAAATAATGCCTATTGGAAAATGCAGCTCTGGGAAGCACACAGTTTTGATGAGGAGAGCTGACCACCCCACAGTAGAAAGGTTACATTACTCCCATACACAAATCAAATTTCCAAATTTTGATTTATCAAATGAGGTTTTTGTTTTGATCATAGTCAATTCAACTTACCTCTTATTTTAAAGATTTTTTCCTATTAAACTACATTTTTAAGAAATAATACTTTTTTCCCAATATTTTAATGTTAACAACTAACGTTCATTTTCCAAATAAAGCAGAGACTCAGTTCAAGTAAACATACCATTATTGTTTATATTATTTATGATTAAATATTTTACAGATCTCCTCTGTTCTCTACCAATGATTTACATTAGAGATACCTCAAGCCCAAGAATTCTAGGCAAGGAATGACTCATTGCCCTATTTCTTATAATAATCTTTGAAAATCTTGTTCCTATTAAAACAAAGTTAAGTGCTGATAATATACAATGAATGGTCCAAACCTGAGTACAATTAAGTCTTCGTGCAAGTGTGAAAACTGATTGCCACAGTAAGAAAACGGCATTCTATTCTCGCCAGTTACCTTTCCAAAAGACTCCTCTTTGTCTCTCCTGCCTTAGCTCTGACCCAAACATGACTTAGTCCCTCTCTCTCACTGAAATTTGCACTCCCAGAATGTTTAAAGAATGCTCTTCTATAATAAGACATTTCCTGGTTTAGCTTCTTTCAATCAGGATGATGATATGTTAATTCAGCCGTGCAGTAACATATCAATAATATCTTACTCTTTATTCATAGGTAGAATTCCGTTACATAGACTATGGCTTACACATTTGCTGACTGATAGACATTTCATTCCCCCAACTTTTGTTATTAGAATAATTAAACCTTTGCAATATTCTTCTAAGTCTTTCTATATAAATTTCCATTCATTTCTTCTAGAGGTGAATACCCAAAAATGGAATGGTTGAATTGAAAGATTAATGTGATTAATGTTTTTAGAGATCAGTAAAGTGTATCTAAGATGATTGAACTACTTAAAACTCAGAGTTCTATGTAAGCTAATGACTCCACAGCCTTAAAAATACTTGATACAGTCAGTCTTCTAAGTTTTAGCCACTCAAGTGAGTGTGTGTTGGTATTATATTGTGGTTTTAATTTGCATGTCCTTGAAGACCAGAGAAGCTGACTTTCTTTCCAGTTACCACTAGTTACCTTAATTCGTGTGAAGTGCTCAAACTGCACCCCTTTTCTGATTCAGTTTGCTGCAATATTTATCTGTTGCTTGCCTTTTTATTTTTGGATTTTTTTTTTCTTTTTTTGGTTTTTCGAGACAGGGTTTCTCTGTGTAGCTTTGCGCCTTTCCTGGAGCTCACTTGGTAGCCCAGGCTGGCCTCGAACTCACAGAGATCCGCCTGGCTCTGCCTCCCGAGTGCTGCGATTAAAGGTGTGCGCCACCACGGCCCGGCTATTTTTGGATTTTTTTAAAGGTTTAATTTTGATGAAATCCAAATTATTCTTCTTCCTTTTTCCCTCCCTCCCTCCCTCCCTTCCTTTCTTCCTTCCTTCCCTTCTTTTTTTAATTCTATTTAAAAGAGATCTTTGCATAGCCCAGGGTCACTAAGATTGACTTCCAGCTTTTCTAAAGAAACTTTAATGTTTTAGCTCTTCCTTTTATGTTTATATGTTACATTTTTGGTTACATTTTGCATATGGTGGGAAGTACAGTTTACAGTTACTTTTGTTAAGGGATGGCCATGTAATTATTGGTGCACTATTTCTTGAAAAGATTATTTTCTAATTAATGGTCATTGCTAAGTTTTCCACAAATCATCTGCAGTACATACATGGATTTATTTATAGATTCCCTTCCATCTCCTGAATAGTTTATCTTTAAGACAATACTATAGTGCTTTGGTAAGTTGCTGTGGGATGTTCTGTATGTCCTGTGGGAGCCCGTTCTTGGGTTCCTCGTGGCTTTACCCAGCAGGTCCTCATAGAGGATGATTAGGACCACGGGCCTGAGTGCAGGTGTCTGAGATGGTCTGCACTTGGCTGTGCTGGGGGATGGTCTGTATGGCAAATGTGTTGCTCTGATTGGTCAATAAATAAAACCTGATTGACTGTGGCTAGGCAGGAAGTATAGGCGGGACTAACAGGAGAAATAAAAGAACAGGAAGGCAGAAGGGGACACTGCCTTGGAGCCGCAGCCAGTACAAGGAAGATGTAAAGTACCGGTAAGCCACAAGCCATGTGGCAAGGTATAGATTTGTAGAAATGGATTAATTTAAGATATAAAAACAGTAAGAAGCCTGCCACGGCCATACAGTTTGAAGCAATATAAGTCTCTGTGTTTACTTGGTTGGGTCTGAGAGGCTGTGGGACTGGCAGGTGACAAAGATTTGTCCTGACTGTGGGCAAGACAGGAAAACTCTAGCTACAGTGAGTTAAAATAAAAATCCAATAGTATATTCTCAAATTCTGTTTTGTCAAAGTTCCTATTCTGAGTCCCTTCTATTTCTGGGTATCTGCTTCTAAAACCTTCCCAAGTACTTCAAAGAAGCACAGCAGGATTCTGACTGAGACAGTACTTGTGGTGAATATTTTAGGTATCACCTTGGCTGCAGAACTGGCAGAGCACTGCTTGGGGGTATGTCTGTGACAGTGTTCCCAGTGAAGATGGCATGCAAGTCTGAGAATGGAGCTTCCCCCTCAATAAGGGCACAGAAGAAAAACAAGGGAAGCCAGGCCAGTCTTTCTCTTGCCACTCCCACAACCCTGATCTGAGCACCCACACTCTCTGGTCTTTGAATTTCAGAACCTGCACCTGTGGCCACACAGGTTCCTAGAGCCTTTAGATGTGGACCAGCAGCATGATGTAGGCAATCTCAAGGCCTCTGGCGGATGGTGGGTGTCTCAGCCTCCATAACCAAGAGTCAACTTCCCTAATTATTTTCTCTCAATAGTCTCTTTTCTCTCCTTCCCTCTATCTCTCTCCCCACACTCTTGAACTCTAATACAGAACTGAATCTTTAGATCTTGTGGAGAAGAACCTCTCTGCACCAGTCATGACATTCTCTCCTTGATTTACTTTTCCATTCTCTCAGAACTTGGTCCTCAGTATGCAGGTACTGATCGTGTTTGTTCCCATCTGTCACTTTTGTTGGTTTGTTCTGTCTTAGATACTTCTACCATCATTATTTTCTTTTTGGTGCTGAAGCTCACACGGAGGCCCTTGCACAAGTGGTCCTACGGAGCTTCATTCTTGTTCACTCTAAATGGTATTTTTAAATGTCCATTTCCGGTTGTTGACATTATAAATAAATATAGCTGAATTTGTTTATTTATCTTCTATCCTGCAACCATGTTAATTTACTTTTTAACTCTAGTACCTTTGTGGAGACTCCTTGTGATTTTTCTACACACACAGTTATGCTATCTTTAAAAAAGAAAAAAAGAGAGAGAGAGATTTATTTTCAAGTCCCACTGTCCAGGAAGCTTAAAATGAAACTCCACATTTCCTGGCCCACTTCTCTATTCAGTGCCATCATACACATCACTCATAACATGCTATAAATTTACTCAAATTTCTAATGGATGACACTTCATTCTTGCCTGAAGGTCTTTCTCAAGAAACAATTTTCAGAGCAACAGAGCAAATATGATGAAAACAAATCCTTTCAGATTCTGGATGGGAAGAGAAATTTGTGTTAACAGGCTCCTCTTTTTTTTTTTTAAATTACTATTATTTTTTCCGTATTTAAAGAAATTCACCTCACTGTCTTCTGGCTTGAACCATTTTTTCTTTCTTTCTTTCCCTCCCTCCCTCTCTCCTTCCTTTCTTTCAAGACAGGGCCTCTCTGTGTTGACAGATTCTCTTTTAGCCCTAGTTGTCCTGGAACTTGCTCTATAGACCAGGTTGGCCTCCATTTCAGAGATCCACCTGCCTCTGCCTCCCAAGTGGTGGGATTAAAGATGTGCGCCACTGGTCTTTCTACATATTTTTTGCACCTGGGGCTCATTAAGCTTCTAGGACCTGTAGGTAGGTATAGGGATGTGTGTGTGTGTGTGTGTGTGTGTGTGTGTATGAATGTATATACATATGTGTGTGTATGTGTGTTTTCTCTGTATTTTTATCCTCCCTTTTCTCTTTCTAGAATTCCAATTACATGTTAGACTACTTGAAGTTGTCTGGAAGCTCACTGGTACTCTATTCATTTCTTTCCTCTGTGTTGCACTCAGAATGATACTTTGTAGTTCCATCCATTTGACTGCAAATTTCATGTTACTGTTTTTATTTGCTGAATAGTACTCCATTGTGTATATGTATCACATTTTCTTAATCCATTCTTCAGTTGAGGGGCATCTAGGTTGTTTCCAGGTTCTGGCTGTTATGAATAATGCTGCTATGAACATTGTTGAGCATGTGTCCCTGTGGTATGACTGAGCATTTCTTGGGTATTTGCCCAAGAGTGGTATAGCTGGGTCTTGAGGAAGACTGATTCCGAATTTTCTGAGAAACTGTCACACTGATTTCCAAAATGGCTATCCAAGTTTGAATTCCCACCAACAGTGGAGAAGTGTTCCCACATCCTCTCCAACATAAACTGTCTGCAGTACTTTTGATCTTAGCCATCCTAATAGGTGTAAAAAGGTATCTCAGAGTCATTTTGATTTGTATCTCCCTGAAGACTAAGGATGCTGAACAATTCCTTGAATGTCTTTCAGCCATTTGTAATTCTTTGAGAATTGTTTAGCTCTATAGCCCATTTTTTAATTGGATTTTTTGTTATTTTGGTGTCTAGTTTCTTGAGTTCCTTATATATTTTGGAGATCATCCCTCTGTCAGATGTGGGGTTAGTGATCTTTTCCCATTCTATAGGCTGTCATTTTGTCTTATTTACCATGTCTTTTGCCTTACAGAAGATTCTCAGTTTCAGGAGGTCCCACTTATTAATTGTTGCTCTCAGTGTCTGTGCTACTGGAGTTATATTTAGGAAGTGGTCTCCTGTGCCAATGCGTTTAAGACTACTTCCTACTTTCTCTTCTATCAAGTTCAGTGAAACCGGTTTTATATTGAGGTCTTTGATCCACTTGGACTTGAGTTTTGTGCATGGCAATAGATATGGATCTATTTGCAATCTTCTAAATGTTGACGTCCAGTTATGCCAGCACTATTTGTAGAAGATGCTTTCTTTTTTCCATTGTACAGTTTTGGCTTCTTTGGCAAAAATCAGGTGTTCATAGGTGTGTGGGTTAATGTCAGGGTCTTCAATTTTATTCCATTGGTTCACATGTTGGTTTGTATGCCAATACCAAGCTGTTCTAATTACTATAGCTCTATAGTAGAGCTTGATGTCAGGGATGGTGATGCCTCCATAGGTGGCTTTGTTGTACAGGATTCTTTTAGCTATCGTAGGTTTTCTGTTTTTCCAAATGAAGTTGAGTATTGTTCTTTCCACGTCTGTGAAAAATTGTGTTGGGATTTTGATGGGGATTGCATTGAATCTGTAGATTGCTTTTGGTAAGATTGCCATTTTTACTCTATTAATCCTACCTATCCATGAGCATGGGAAATTTTTCCATTTTCTGATATCTTCTTCAATTTCTTTCTTCAGATGCTTAAAAGTTCTTGTCATACAGGTCTTTCACTTGCTTAGAGTTACTGCAAGGTATATTATATTATTTGTGGCTATTGTAGAGGTTGATGTTTTTCTGATTTCTTTCTCAGCCTATTTATCATTTGTATATAGGACGGCTACTGATTTTTTTTTTTTAAGTTAATCTTGTATCCTGATGTATTACTGAAGGTGTTTATCAGCTGGAGGAGTTCCCTGGTAGAATTTCTGGGGTCACTTATACTATCATATCATCTGAAAAAATAGAGAAAGTTTGGCTTCTTCCTTTCCAATTTCTATCCCTTTGATCTCCTTTTGCTGTTTTATTGCTCTAACTAGAACTTCAAGTACTATATTGAAAATATGGGGAGAGTGGACAGCCTTGTCTTGTTCCTGATTTTAGTGGAATCGCTTTGAGTTTCTCTCCATTTAATTTAATGTTGGTTGTTGGCTTGCTGTAAATTGCCTTTATTATGTTTAGATAATATTCCTGATCTCTCCAAGACCTTTATCATAAAGGGGTATTGGATTTTGTCACAGGCCTTTTCAGCATCTAATGAAATGATCATGTGGGTGTTTTTATCTTTCAGTTTGCTTATATGGTATATTACATTGACAGATTTTCGTATGTTAAACCATCCTTGCACCTCTGGGATGAAGCCTACTTGATCACGGTGGATAATTTTTTTGATATGTCCTTGGAGTCAGTTTGCCAATATTTTATTGAGTATTTTTGCATCAATGTTCATGAGGGAGATTGGTCTGTAATTCTCTTTGTTTGCATCTTTGTGTAGCTTGGGAATCAGAGTAACTATAGCCTCATAAAAGGAGTTTAGTAATGTTCCTTCTGTTTCTATTGTGTGGAACAATTTGAAGAGTATTGGAATTAGCTCTTCCCTGAAAATAGGTTATAATTCTGCATTGAAACTATCTGGTCCTGTGCTGCTGCTGCTGCTGCTTCTTTTCTTCTTCTTTTTCTTCTTCTTCTTCTTCTTCTTCTTCTTCTTCTTCTTCTTCTTCTTCTTCTTCTTCTTCTTCTTCTTCTTTTCTTTCTTTCTTTCTTTCTTTCTTTCTTTCTTCTTCTTCTTCTTCTTCTTCTTCTTCTTCTCTCTTCCTCCTCCTCCTCCTCCTCCTCCTCCTCCTTCTTCTTCTTTTGGTTGGGCGATTTTAATGACTGTTTCTATTTCCTTAGGGGTTATTAGTCTATTTAAATTGTTTATCTGGTCTTGATTTAACTTTGGTATGTGGTACCTATCCAGAAAATTGTCCATTTCTTTTAGATTTTCCAATTTTGTGAAGTACAGGTGTTTGAAGTATGACCAGACGATTATCTGGATTTCCTTGTCTGTTTTTATGTCTCCCTTTTTATTTCTGATTTTGTTAATTTGGATTCTCCACCCCCCCTGCGCCTTTTGGTTAGTTTGGATAAGGGCTTGTCTATCTTGTTGATTTTCCCAAAGAACCAATGCTGTGGGATGGTCTGTATGTCAAATTGCTCTGATTGGTCCAATAAATAAAACACTGATTGGCCAGTGGACAGGCAGGAAGTAGGTGGGACAGGGAGAGAGGAGAATTCTGGGAAGCAGAAGGCTGAGGTAGAGAGACACTGCCAGCCGCCGCCATGACAAGCCGCAAGTGAAGGCACTGGTAAGCCACAAGCCACGTGGCAAGGTATAGATTTATGGAAATGGATTAATTTAAGATATAAGAACAGTTAGCAAGAAGCCTGCCACGGCCATACAGTTTGTAAGCAATATAAGTCTCTGTGTTTACTTGGTTGGGTCTGAGCGGCTATGGGACTGGCAGGTGACAAAGATTTGTCCTGACTGTGGGCAAGGCAGGAAAACTCTAGCTACAAACCAACTCTTAGTTTCATTGATTCTTTGTATTGTTCTCTTCATTTCTATTTTATTGACTTCAGCTCTCAATTTGATTATTTCCTGGCATCTATTCCTCCTGAGTGAGTTTGCTTCTTTTTGTTCTAGAGCTTTTAGGTGTGCTGTTAAGTCACTAGTGTGAGATTTCTCCAACTTCTTTACGTGAGAATTTAGTCTATTAATTTTCCTCTTAGCACTGCTTTCATAGCGTCCCATAAGTTTGGGTGTGTAGTACATTCATTTTCATTGAATTCTAGGAAGTCTTTAATTTCTTTCTTTATTTCTTCCTTGACCCATTGGTGATTCATTGAGCATTACTCAGTTTCCATGACTGTAGGCTTTCTGTAATTTTTGTTGTTGTTGAAATCTAACTTTAAGCCATGATGGTCCGATAGAATATAGGAGGTTATTGCAATTTTTTGTATCTGTTTAGATTTGCTTTGTGACTGAGTATGTGGTTGATTTCAGAGAAGGCTCCATGAGGTGCTGAAAAGAAGGTATATTCTTTTTTTGTTAAGGTAGAATGTTCTGTAGGTATCAATTAAGTCCATTTGAGTCATAACATCTGTTAGTTCCCTTATTTTTCTGTAAGTTTGAAGCTGGCAGATCTGTCCAGTGGTAAAAGTGGGGTGTTGAAGTCTTCCACTATTAATGTGTGGGGTTTGATGTGTGGTTTAAGCTTTAGTAATTTTTTTTACATATGTAGGTGCCCTTGTATTTGGGGCATAAATGTTCAGAACTGAAACTTCATCTTGGTAGATCTTTACAGTGATGAATATGTAATGTCCTTCTCGATCTCTTTTGACTGATTTTAGTTTGAAGGCTATTTTGTTGGATATAAGGATAGCTATACCAGCTTGCTTCTTAAGACCATTTGATTGGAAAGACTTTTCCCAGCCTTTTATTCTGAGGTAGTGTCTATCTTTGAAGCTGAGGTGTGTTTCTTGTATGCAGCAGAAAGATGGGTCCTGCTTCCATATCCATTCTGTTAGCCTATGTCTCTTTATAGGTGAATTAAGTCCATTGATATTGATGGATATTAATGACCAGTGATTGTTAATTCCTGTTATCTTTTGGTGGTTGTGTGTGTGTGTGTGTATGTGTGTGTGTATTTCCCTTCTTTGGGATTTACTGCTGTGGGGTTATCTATTGCCTGTGTTTTTGTGGGCGTTTCTGACTTCCTTAGGTTGGAATTTTCCTTCTAGTGCTTTCTGCAGGGCTGGGTGTGTAGATAGGTATTGTTTATATTTGGTTTTGTTTTGGAATGTCTTGTTCACTCTGTCTATGGTGATTGAAAGTTTTGCTGGGTATATTAGTCTAGGCTGGCATCCATGGTCTCTTAGTGTCTGCATTACATCTGTCCAGGACCTTCTGGCTTTCAAAGTCTCTACTGAGAATTCGGGTATTATTCTGATGGGTCTGCGTTCATAAGTCACTTGGCCTTTTTCCTTTGCTGCTCTTAATATTCTTTCTTTATTCTGTATGGTTTGTAGCTTAATTATTATGTGGTGAGGGGACTTTTTTGGGGGGTGTACTCTATTTGGTGTTCTATAAGCTTCTTGTATCTTCACAGGTATTTCCTTCGTTATGTTGGGAAAGTTTTCTTCCATGATTTTGTTGAATGTAATTTCTGTGCCTTTGAGTTGGTATTCTTCTCCTCCTTCTATCCCTATTATTCTTAGGTTTGTCCTTTTCATGGTGTTCCAGATTTCCTGGACATTTTGTGTTACGACTTTTTTGGCTTTGGTGTTTTCTTTGACTGATGAATCTTTTCCCTCTATTGTATCCTCCGCATCAGAGATTCTCTCTTCCATTTCTTGTATTCTGTTGGTTATGCTTGCATCTGTATTTCCTGTTCATTTACTCAGATTTTCTATTTCCAGCATTCCCTCTGTTTGTGTCTTCTTCATTGTTTCCATTTCACTTTTCGGGTCTTGAACTGTTTCTTTCACATATTTAATTGTTTTTAGTTTTCTTGGCTTTCTTTAAGGGATTTATTGATTTCTTCCAAATTTTTGTTTGTCTTTTCCTCAATTTCTTTAAGGGAAGTTTTCATTTCCTCTTTAAAGGCCTCTAGCATCTTCATGAAGTTATTTTTAAGGTCGCTTTTTTCTGCTGCTTCTACATTGTGATGTTCAGGTCTTGCTGTTGTAGAAGAGCTAGGTTCTGGTGATGCCATGTTGTTCTTATTGTTGTTGTATGTATTTTGCACTAGTGTCTACCCATCTCTTCCTCCAGTAGGTGCAAGAGGTGCCTATGTCTGAGCGAGCAGCTCTTGGTCCAATCTGTGCTTGCTGTGTTTGTGTCTCAGGGGGCCCCTCTGGGTCCAAACTTAGCTCTTGGACTAATTGGAGCTGGCAGATTCTGTGTCTCAGGGAGCTGCTCTTGGTCCAATCCAAGCTGGCTGGTTCTGTGACTCAGGGAGCTGCTCTTGGCCTTATCAGGGCTCTTGGTCTATTCAGAGCTGGCAGATTCTGTGTCTCAGGAGGCACTCTTAGTCCAATGAAAGGTGGCGGATTCCTTGTCTCAGGAAGTTACTGGGGTTGCAGGCGGATGGGTATTGGTGTAGGGCGTGGGTCTTGCAGATTGCAGGGACTGATGAGGGATTTTGGTGAGGGAGCCTGCCGGCAGTTTTTCCTGCTGGCCAGCAACTGAGGCAGAGTTGGGTAGGGGTTCCTAGGGACTGGCTGTGTCCCAGGGCATAGATTCTACAGGCAGGATTCTCTGCTAGAACATATTTATAATACTTTACTTATCAACTAGCTCCATCACCTACTCCATCTCTGTATCCACATCTAATGACTCAGGAAATCTGACTATAATAATGAGAAATCTGTTTCTTTACAGGCCTGATAAATTTGTTTGTCAGACAGTATAAAAGTTCTATTTTCAGTACTACATATTTGCTTATTATCTTAAATACTTTTAAGCTTGTGTGGAATACTGTTTATCTAACTTATTTAAAGTTAGCCAGATTCTTCAGGCCCTGCTGTTAAGCTTTTGGTATTGGCTAACTTGGTCACGATGAGGCAATACACGTCTAAGCACTATGTCTTATGTTTTAGGAAATCATCCTCTCTGCTTAGTGGAGAGATAAGACTACGCTCCATCCTAAAAATCTCCCACAATTGTTCATGGACAATTTACTCACACATATGTTCCAAACTCTCTCAGCTAAAGATGGAGAAGAACCTCTAGAGAGCTCTGAAATTCTGAGGACAGCCATCTCCTCTCTGCTGCTCAATTTACACATTTTACCCCCTTGGTTTATTAGTGTTGGTGTCATCACTGTAAACCAAATTATGTGTCCCCAATTCAGGGAGACTTTGGGGGACAGTGTGAATTTTTCTACCCCCAGAAGGCTGGAAACATTTCCAAATATGAGCTTGAAGGACAGCTGTGGGATCCACCTTCTGTCTTTCTGTTCTCTTGTGGACTATTGTCCCTTGAAGTCTTGTTCAATGTCTCAAAAGCACTGTTTCAAGTATTTTATTCCATTTCTTAGTTGCCTGAGAAGGATGCTAAGTCCAGCCTGTGTTACTGCATCATGTAAAGTAAAGTGTAGTTGCTGCTCTTCAGATACACTCAGGCCCCCAGCACTGGCACCGTGCAGCTCCAGACTGTGATGTGAACTCCCTTTAATCCCATCCCAGATCTGAGCAAAATGGCAGCTCTGATTACACCGCTTATTCACACAGAGCTTGTGGTGGTCTCTTATTTAGAAATGTTGGGACTGGACAGACTCTGACAGCCCCGATTGGACCAAGAGGTAAGTCAATGTTCTAGCCAAACACCCCAGCCTCTAGGCTTTAAGCCCAGAGGCACCACCTGTGCCCCCATACCCACCCACCCTCATTGCAGCCCCAGTTGCAGGCCAGCAGGCAAGACTCTTGCAGGCAGGTCTGACTACTGCCACCCCCATCGGACCCTGTAACCCACTCCACCCCCCAAAACCCACCCATCCTCAGAGACCAAAGCTGCTCCCTGAGATAGACTCCACCAGCTCCAATTGGACCAAGAGAGCCTTCATCCAGTAACTGATGGAAGCAGATACAAAGATCCACAGCCAAGCACCAGGCCGAGCTCCAGGAGTCCAGTCGAAGAGAGGTAGGAGGGATTCCATGAGCAAGGGGGGGGGGGTGTCAAGATCATAATGAGGAAATCTACAGAGACAACTGAACCAAGCTCGTAGGAACTCATGAACTTTAGATCAACAGCTGTGGAACCTGCATGGGACCGGACAAGACCCTCTGAATATGGGAGACAGTTGTGTAGCTGGGTCATTTAAGGAGCCCCTGGCAGTGGGAACAGGATCTACCCCTGGTGCATGAGCCCATTACCTATGGTCAAATACCTTGTTCACCCTTGATGCAGTGGGGAGAGGCTTGGTCCTGCCTCAGAATAATGTATCAGGCTTTACTGTCTCTCTCCCCCAACACGCCCCCCATGGGAGAACTAACCCTTTTGGAGGAGGGGATAGGGTGGGGAGCTGGAGGAGGGATGAGAGGGGGATCTGTGGTTGGTATGTTAAAAAAAAAAAAAAGAAATACACTGAAAAGCTAGACATTAAATAAATAAATAAATATTGGGATAGCACTGTCAAGTGTCTGAACAAGTCTTCTCACCATCTATCATATATAACTCTATGGTTCCAACAACAGAACTATAACAGAATTAAAGTAAATGCCTATAAATTTCAACCAGAAACACCTAAGTGCCATTTATAACAGACTTTCAATGAGAAAACACAACTGGAATTCCAACCAGATTCCATAGTCTCCCACATTTGCTGCTTTAGGGTAGACAGACATATACCTTCTATGAAGAAAAGAAAGGCTAAAAGTGAAAACCTCTGATGACCAGGAGGACTGTTGCGAGAGACGTCTTCTGGACACGGCAGGGGTGTTGGTCCACAAAACTTTGAACAGCACTGCTGTCTGCACAGACCACACTCTGCTGTCTACTACATCCCGACATGGATGGAGGAAAGGTTCACGAGGCCCCACCCCTAGCTGAAGAGCTACAGATAGTCAGTGGGAACCAAGGAAGGGAAGGATGGAGGGAAGTTGAGTTTCCCACGGAGACAAGCCCCAAGAGGTTCCCAAGCCTATGTGATCAGCCATAAACTCATGTGTATACAGCCGGCACTAACCAGGCTCAGTAGGGCTTTTTTTCCTTTTCTTTTTTTGGTTTGTTTTGTTGTTGTTGTTGGGGTGTGTGTGTGTGTGTGTGTGTGAGATTATAAAGGAAGATGACATGAATTTGAGAGAAGAATGAAGGGTAGAAATGACATAAATTCAGTGCAGTCATGTGTAAAATTCTCAAAAAAAAAACCACTACAAAACAAAGAGACAGGATTGTACTGAAAAAGTATTCTCAAAAGAATTTCTGGTAGCAGGGTGAGTTACGTGCTAACTTACACAATACATATAAACACTTTTAACCACCTGGTTATATTTTGGAAGGGCTTCCTTCAGTTACTATATAGGCTAAGCTGTGATCATAGCAAGAGAAAATAAATGTGCTTACTCATCCAACTCGTCTTCACTTTTTGAACTGTCAGCATAGAGGTACTTGCTCATGTCCACAGGTCTCAGGTTTTTTCTTTTAGTCGACTGAGGTGGAGAATCCTTTATCATGACACAGGTTTCAGGCTCATCAAATGGGTTCCCATACTGTGGAGTCTGCGCACCTTTAAAGGGATTACAGCTGTTATTATAGAAAGATTCTTCTGGTCTTTTAGGTGACGTTGTTTCAGTGACTGGTTCTATAAAACAACAGCAAAAGGCAGGTTAAATTAACAGCATATGACATTTTGAATGTTGTCAAAACCAGGCTGTCTTGAATTAATGAACTATGAGGTTCAGTGAGTACAAAATCAACAATGAAACGAGAATATATTTTCGAAGAGCTAGGAACCCCGAAGCCCAACAAAACCTAAGCTGTAGGACAAGACCTCTTAAGCACTGTCTCGTGGCAGCCTTAAAAAGACTGGTTTTGTTTTAAATTATGCAGTGTCTGTGTTTGTGTGTGCAGGCGGATTTGTGCACCTGAATCAGACCCCCTCAGGCTGGAGTTACAAGTGAGACTCCGGAGATGGGTGCTGTGAAATGAAGGGGCATGCTCTTAACCTCTGCGCTCTCTCCAGCCGTCCGCATGACAGTGTTGGAAGTGTCTAATACTAGTATGATAGCATATAAACTTCAGAAGTTTTAAACTACCTGGGAGTGCAGAATTAGCGTTTTTCTCACTACAAGAGCCTGCCAACCCAAATTGAAGCACAGTAAATTTGATTTTTAAAAGAACATAAAAATGGATTATTTTTTGAAAAAGTATACTTGGTAGCTCTACCAGCATATACCATCTAGGTAGGTATTGAAACATTCACTCTGGTCTGTATACAACATACACTCGTGTATATCACTGATGGGGAGAGAGCACACGGGGATGAAGACAGGGCCTTGTATATTCTACCACTGAGCTATTTCCTATCCAGCTCTAACCTCAGTCTTTCAGAGCCAATAATCTTGAATCTAATCAACAAGAACAGCATAAGGAAATCCAAACTGAAATGCTGTATTAATGTATGCTTGGTGGGGCCGGGGATTTAGCTTAGTGGTAGAAAGCTTGCCTAGCAAGCACAGAAGTCCTGGGTCCAGTCCTCAGTTCTGAAGAGAAAAAGCATAAGAGGGAGAATGAAATCATGATGGTAAGCTCACAAATGTGCTACACTAAACTCCCTTTTAAAACACTCAGATTTTAATTTGAAGACAGGATTGAACACAGTTTTGGTGGTAAAAAAAATCAGGATTTTCCAGAGTGGAGCAAGTCAAAAAATAGTATATTAAACATAATTTAAATTATGCCAGAAAACTCTTAACAATATATTTGAGAAGAAAACAGAAAATCCAGTACTGAAATTCTGAAAAGTAACTGGAAGGCTCAGTTGGGAGTGCTTGGTGTATGAGCCTGAGGCCTGGGTTTAGATCCCCACTGTCTACATGGCAGTCTCAATACATAACCCCTGGGGTGTGTGGGGCCTGGGCAACGGAGACAGGCAGATCCCAGGGACTGTCACTCTAGCCTAAACTGTAAGCTCTAGGTTGGAGACCCTGTTTTCAGGAAAATAAAATAAAAAATAAAAATAAGATGGAGAGCAATAGAAGAAAATGTCTAAGTTGACCTCTGCCCTTCAACTATTACCACTGCCACAACTACAATAAAGAAAACCATGATTGTCTTATAGGTAATATCTCAAGCAATTTAATCAATTATTACTTTGAAAAACTCTCCAGGCCAACTAAAATGACTTCCGGGAACTCTGTGTTTGCACAGTAAGCGCTTTACTGCTGAGCCAGTGCTGGGGCCCCTCCCCCTTTAGAAGAGTAATGCATTTGTATTTTATGTATTTAACTATTTTCCCTTAATGCATGTCTATGTATATAAACACGCGCGCACACACACACACACACACACACACACACACACACACACACACACACACACACCACTTGTATGCCTGGTGCCCTTGGAGGTCAGAAACCGAAGGTTACAAGCTGCTGCGTGGGCGCTGGGAACTAAACTCAGGGCCTCCTATTCAGTAGCAGCGCGTGCTTGGCTACTGAGCCATCTCTCTAGCACCATTTCTGTTTCTGAAATGGGAAGGTTTTTACCGGCCAAGTCAGCTTCAATCTCCTGGGTGGAAGTGACCTTGCTTCTGCCTCCCAAGTAGTTCTCACTGTAGACACAATCTACCATGTTCTAGGCTCAGCTTGAAATTTTTAGAATTTATGGTCAAACAACTTATATTTTAGAAACTAGCCTAGAAAACTTATTTTGTCTTTGCACTGAAGAAAAGAAAAGAAACCTAAAACAAAAACCCTGAGCTAAGATAATAGTCTGTTTGTAAGGCTCCTAGCAATGAGATCAGGACCTGTTCCTGATGCCTAGAGGGCTTTTGGGAGCCTGTTCCCCATGCTGAATTACCCTGCCCAGCCTTGATGGAGGGGGAAGAGCTAGGTCCTGCCTCAACTTGATGTGCCATGCTTCGTTCAAGCCCATGGGAGGCCTGCCCCTTTCTGAGTGGAGGTGGAGGAGGAGTGGATGGGGAGGGGGTAGATGGAGTAAGGGAGAGGAGATAGGAGGAAGAAGAAACTGTAGTAGGTATGTAAAATGAAAAAAAATGTGAATTAAATAAAATACAATAAAAAAAAACCCGAACTAAGATTCTTATATCATGGTGAAATAACTGTAAGTATGAAATAATTCATAAAATTGTTATAAATACTGAAATGAATTTAAATATAGCCAAAATTAGAGAAAAGATTCAATAATGGTGTACCTTTTGTAACATCATCATAATATCAAACACTACTATAATTTCTATTATAATGTAAAGAAAGTATTTTCTGTTCTCTATATGGAAAGAGAACACGCAAAGTCTTTGCTCCTCAACTTTTTATTTTTAAATTTCAGAGCACAAATGCTTAAGCAACTGAAAACTGGTCCACATAAATAAACTTTCATTTCTACTTTCAATATAATAATTATAGCTGGGTGGCAGTGTAGGCCTTTAATCCCAGCATTTGGGAGGCAGAGGAAGGTGGAGCTCTGTGAGTTTGAGGCTAGCCTGGTCTATAGAGCGAGTTCCAGGACAGGCTCCAGAGTTATACAGAGAAATCCTGTCTCTAAAAACCAAACAAAAGATTATAATTATAGAAACTGATCTGAGCATCAGTTATAAAACCCGAAGCAGAGAAGTAGGCACACTAACACAAACTGGACTCTACAATGCATGTGTATTTGTTTCTCAGAGAGAAAAGGAACATGAAGTTGGGTAGGTAAGGAGATGGGAATGATCTGGGAGGAGTTGGAAGATGGGAAATACATGTTCAAAATATATCATATGAAATTCTCAAAGAATGAGACTTTATATTAGGCATAGACTATATATTAGGCAAACTACAATGAACAATTTATCGACAACAGCCAGCCACAAAGAACTTCAGAGTATTTCACATGAACAGTAACAAACACAATGACTTTTAAATGGGTCAGTGAAGCATTAGATATTTTTAAAAAAAAGAATGAAAAAAGAATTAAAACTGAAAAAAATCTAAACTTCTACAATATATTTTTCTTCCACAAACACTTGTTTATTGACGATACAAATTTTGAATCAGTAAATAATTATTTCTAGGAAATGCTTATTCCAAAAATTCTAGTGGCATACAGTAAAGAGAATAATAGATGCTACATATTTTATTATCTTTATACATACAATTAAAAGCTTGGCTTACCATTTCCAAACAGAAATTAACACTCTTACATGTTATCACATGATACATTATGTGACTACTCTTTCCACAAAGTGGCTTCACATATATTCAGCAAAGTTATATATTTAATTTTGAAATGAAAAGCCCAAATGCTGGTATCTTGAAACACTTTTATAATATTTTTTGAACATACACACTCAAATCTATGCAATATATAATCAAAAGCAACATGTGTGGTCAAAAAGAGACATGTCCATTTATACAAGTTCACATCACTTCACTCCTTCGAGCCTTAGTGATCTAATCTACATAAACTGGTGCTTGAACTGATCGCCTCTGAGACTTGTACAAATTTACTGTACCATTTATTAATATTTTAAATATGTTCATACTCTATAGCTCACAAACAAAATTAAACCTCAGTAATTTAAACTGACTACTCTGGAGTTCAGTGAGAAAGCAATGGGAGAGAAAGGATCGTAAAACGACACTGCCCGAGGAGCGGGTCCTGAAGCTGAGACTCCGCTTCCATCCTGACAGTCGCACGCACTAGAGCAGTCAAAAAGAAGTCAACAGCAGTCGATCGTTCTGGCATTTACTCCGAGCAAGGAGTTTAATTAAACAGCAGTCTCACTTCCTCAACAGCCCTTATTCAAGCATTAAGTTTAAAATGACTTGGTAAGAAAAATGATTTGCTTCTGGGACCCTCTTCCTCCTCCTGGGCTGCTTTGTCCAGCCCTGATAGGAGGGATGGGCCTGGGCTCATTGTAACTCCTTAGGCCGTGTTTGCCTGACATCTCTGGGAGGCCTGCTCTTTTCTGAAGGGAAATGGAGGAGGAGTGGATCTGGGGGAGAGGGGAGGTGGAGGGAAACTGTGGTCTGGGTGTACTACATGAGAGAAGAATGAATGAATGAATGAATGAATGAATGAATGAATAAGATTTAAAGGAAAAAGAAAAGTGACTTGGGGGCAAACCTTTCAATTTATTCCTTACAAAATAGGAGAGTGTGTGTGTGTGTGTGTGTGTGTGTGTGTGTGTGTGTGTGTGTGTGAGAGGAGAGAGAGAGAGAGAGAGAGAGACATGGCTGTGGTTCTTCCTTCTCTCCTCCATGTTATTTATCACATACATACAATTCACTCCCACTACTGATTCTCAGCTAGAGACATGCAATTGAAAGGGGCTGCATGTTGGATGCCCTGGACACCAGGAAGAAACAACTAAATGCAGACAGAGTGCACCCACCTCTGCTCGGTATCAGCAGGTCCCACACAGCGGCTTCATGTAATCTGCCCATCAATGAGGCTTTAGTATAACAACTAAGTAAAATACTGTTATCTCAATATTAGACCTTTACTATTTTTTTTGGTCAAACTGATAGAAAGGATTAATAAATGATCAGCTACAAGTGTTATTAAATGCAATAATAATATAAATAACCACCTGTGAGAAAAAAATGTTATGCCCTCACAGCTCAAGAAAACTCATCTCTACAAGGGTCCTTTGGCTACTGTCTACGAGCAGACGCTCCTTTGAAAAGGTGGAGCGATGCACTGATCTGTGAGTATAGCAACATGTCATTAGGATCCACTTCACTGCAAAGTAAGGGTGTAGACAAACATGTTACCTTCTGAGTCAGGATCTCCAAATGGATTTAATTCTGTTACATCAGGTTCATCAAATGGATTTGTATTCACAGTGGCCAAGTCCTTTTGTGAGTCATCCAAAAAGTTAAGTGTGTTGATAAGTTCTGAAATAAATGCATGTGCGAAGTTCATCACAGTTATAATGAATCAAAAGTTTTGGTAATTCGTGAAATATTTTAACATATTAAAATTCACATTAATAATACCTGCAAATAATAAGACAGCATTTTATGAGTGGCAGAATGCCATTCAAGTATTTTGTAGTACACCAACATTTGAAAATAAACCAAAAGGAACAAATTTAACATGGGAGTTTCATCAGAAAATGAACTATACTAAAGAAACTTTCTATGTTAACTAAATTTGATGTTTGAGTGCTGAATAGACTTGTAGAAAAAGTCTTTTAAACAGCTATAGATGCAAATACTAAGTGTATGTACAATAGTAAGCTCAGTAAAGAGGTAACACACTGTGTGATTAAGAATACTTAGGAGGCGATCAGAATAACCCCTATCAAGACTCTGCTAATAAACTTGTTAGGATGAGGTCTGCTCTCTTGTTGCCTGGTGGTGCACTACAAATTACCACAGAGAACATTCAAGAAATGACACAGGACAAAGCTGGCAGCTCGGCAGACAGTCAGAGCGCAGCAAGTCACAGGCAACAGGCACCAGAAGCAGGAGGAGTAAAGCTTTAGACCTTCAGAGGAACTGGCTGATCTAGCTGAAGGCATATGTGCTTGCTTTATGCAGTCATCTGGATCTTCATCTAAGCTGCTCAGAGCATTCAACTGGTTTACAATCTCTGTAAACAGAAGCCAGTCAAGACAAACGTAAGGTCAGGGCACTTCACTAAAGAGCAGTAGAAGCATGCTGTTATCAAAAACAGACAGGAGGGGTGAGATTAATCAATAGATACATTCAGAAATGTTACTTTGATGAACTATAACAAAGGTAAATAACTGGACATTATTGCAATCGTATTTTACTGTTAACATTTTTATTAGTATCATAATCACCATGTTAATAAACACAAAACAGTAACAATAAATAACATTAAAAGTTTTATACTGGATTTGGGAAACTCTTACAAAACAACAATAAGCACCTTCCGAGAGTCAGTCACTATTTGTCTTGCAAAATTCTTAATTTAAATCAAAGATTTTAAGACTATATCTATCTGAATAAAGTACAAAGAAATTCTTCATGCTCAACTATGCTAAAAATCAGCAAGGAAGGATTGAGCAGGAAGTAGCTGCTATCTCCTCCTACAGCACCTGTTTTAGGTAACGCTATCTACCCCAGGAGAGATAGCCCAAAGAGAAGGATAGAGAAGAAAACCACAGAACTCACTTGGTATATGAAAATTTTATACATGAATCATAAACAAAAGAAAAAGGCTTCACTAGGGTCACCTGTTTAGTCCTCGGCATTTCCAAACCTAAGCCTAGAAAAACGTTATATACGAAACAGATCCAGACCATTTTGTGGGAAATGGAGGGAAAGGAAATACACAGCAGATTTAATTTAATATCAATACCACTGTTCTTTAGCACTATAAATCTAAGTATGCAATACATTTTATTTGAACCAAATCAAAGAATACATGTTTGTAATAGGATTGCCTTTGTGCACTTATTTTTTGAACAAATATTTATTTGTCAGTCTGTACCAAGGCTTCTGCTTGGGACACAAGAATAAAAAGAAACAGACATTGTATTGTCCCCAGAGAATTTACATTCTATAAAGATACTAATGAAATACTGAAGCATACTTAATGAGTGACTCTCAGAATATTAGACTTTCAGAACTGTTATAGGTCTTTGAACAAAATTAATATGGAAAAAATCAATAAGCTTATCATCTTCCTATATCCAAATGAGAAAATATATTTTGTATGAGTAAAACTGCTCTGGATAGTGAAAATAAACTATTGAAAACACAACTCAACTCTTTGGTCCTATCTGAAGAGCAGTGAAAAGGGGCAAACTTGTGTCTGACTAAAAAACTCTTTCCTTTATGTTATCATGCTCATACTTAAAAATAAAATGTTTAGGGAACTGGAGAGATGGCTCAGCGGTTAAGCGCACTGACTGTTCTTCCAGAGGACCCAGGTTTAATTCCCAGCACCCACATGGCAGCTCACAACTGTCTCTAAGATCTGACACCCTCATACAGACATACATGCAGGCAAAGCACCAATGTACATAACATAAATAAATTATTAAAAAATAAAAACTTTATTACATTTATTTACTTTATAGGGGCAGGGTAGATGTCATGGTATGCCTGGTGGAGGTCAGAGGGCAACTTGCAGGAGTTTGGCTCTCTTCTATCACGTGCATCTCTAGAACTAAACTCAGACCCTGGGCTTGGCAGCAAGCACCCTTCCCCACTAAGTCACGTTTCCGATCCTTATTGTGCTAAAAATATTCAAGAAAAAATTTGAACACTAATTTTAGTTTTATTTGTGTGTGTGTGTGTGTGTGTGTGTGTGAGAGAGAGAGAGAGAGAGAGAGAGAGAGAGAGAGAGACAGAGAGACAGAGAGAGAGAGACAGAGAGAGAGACAGAGAGAGCACACAAGTCAGTGCAAAAGGCCACAAAGTCCAGAAGAGAGTGTCAGACACCCCGGACCTGGAGTTCCATCATGTGGTTGTGGGGAGCCTCCAAACGTGGTGCTGGGGAACTCGGTCCCTGGAGAATGAGCACCTGCTCTAAAGCACTAAGCCATCTCTTCAGCCCACTGGGCTAATGGCTTTAAGTCTTACTCTGGAACTCAGGTAATGGCAATTCAGTAGGAAAATTCATTCACAAATCACATCCTTTCTGCCTGCTAATCATCGTAAGACAGTCATTTCTGTAGAAGCGTGAGCTGGAAGAGCAGCAATGTCGAAGTGTTTACTAGTCATTACTGACCTTTTTACTGCTAGTTGTGTGATTTTTAAAATTCCGCAAATGATGAATTTTTAACTTTAAAAAATGAGTAATAAAAAAATAAATACTGCTAGCAGCTAAAATATATTAAGCAGTAAGGCTTTACATACATTATCAGTCAATCCTCACAAACAGCCTGTGGTGCTATTGTTAATGCATAGTTCATCTTGTATATTAGTATTGTTTATTTGCCTATATTTCCAAATGTGTGATTACTTGGTTGAAAAAATTTTAAATAGACTCAAAGGCTTACAGTTTTCCTTATATAGCTAGGACATTTTAAATTATTTTAAGTTTATAAATCTAATCTCAAAGAGGATAAATCCACTACTAATTAAGCATCTAATAAGATCATAGTAAAATACTCAAGAATCATGGGCTTAGCCATCAATTTCAGATATCAATACTGTTCCATGGGTACAATATTGAGTATTGTACAGTTGGATCTGTACACCCAGATTGAGTACAAATTTTATCAGAATGAGTCTCCCATAAAACTATATTATTTACATCATAACTTTTCTGAATGTTTCAAATATTTCCTCCCTCTCAGCATGCTTTTGGTAATATTTAAAATTAATGGTGACCATTTCTTCATTAACAACACAAAGCAATTGTTTTCTATGATGGCAAATTGGCCTTTCCTTCCAAGCCTCATGGATTTATCCTAAGCTTAAGTAAATCCTAAAACTTTTGCTTCCAGAATTTTTTCCTCATATTAATGGAATGGAAAGGTAATCATGATTATCTATACCAATGTTCTGTATATATAATATAAATAAATGTTAATCCAAAAATTTTTAAGTCTTCAAAGCAGCAGCACTTTTTTTTTTTTTTTTTTTTTTTTTGGTTTTTCAAGACAGGGTTTCTCTGTGTAGCTTTGCGCCTTTCCTGGAACTCACTTGGTAGCCCAGGCTGGCCTCGAACTCACAGAGATCCGCCTGCCTCTGCCTCCCGAGTGCTGGGATTTAAGGCGTGCGCCACCACCGCCCCGGCTAACAGCAGCCCTTTTTAATCAAATACTTCTCTTTTCTGAGCTAGTACTTGTTCTCATGCCTTATGTTTAGGGGAAGGTAGAGGAGCAAGGGAGCACTGACCATATGATGAGTGGTATCTAAGAGGTCACACTGGCCACTCAGTGAAACCAGAAGAGGTGACCATATGATGAGTGGTATCTAAGAGGTCACACTGGCCACTCAGTGAAACCAGAAAAGGCAGTCAAAGGTTAGACCACTACCTGCGATTTTACTCACATTTGAGTTAACACAAGATGAAAGATATTATTATTAGTACCATAAAACAAAACAAAAAAAAAAAAATGGAGGACATTCCATGAGCATAAAGGAGGCAAAGGGAACCTGGTGTGGGGCTCATGCCAGGGGTGGAGAGTGCAAGGTGCTGAGGCTGGCAAATGTTCAATCATGAACACTTCTGTGATCCAACTGGAAAACATGAACTCTGCTCCGAGAGCTCTGGGCAGCCAATGTAAGATGCAATGCACACTTTACAAACCGGCTGGTGTTTGGGCGACTGCAGAGAGGAGCCTGGCACTGGTACCAGAGCTACTTAGCTGGGAACAACCTGTGACACTTCCCATGAAAACATTCCAACTGGCAGTTGCTACGTGGGTCTAGAGCCTGAAATACTTAGCTTTGTTACACAGTTACTCTTCTGATAACTTGTTTCTTTCCTCCAAATCACCTATAATAAATGTTTCTTTTTATAATGGAAAAAGTTAAAAACCGCAGTAAGATTTGCAACAAAAAGTTATTGGAATTTTTTTTTAATGGAAGATGTTCCCAGGAAACATATCACTGTGGTCCAGTACATTTATGCAATACTTTATTACATATTAAAGCCTTCTTGTGCTGAGAATTTACATACTTAGAAAATGTTAACAATGCTGTGTTAATAGTACAGGGAAAAAGTCCACCCTAGACTGCTGCTCAAACTGAGCCACAGTCACAGAGAAGCACTTGAGCAGTGTACTGGTCTTCACTGCTGCACACTGCTGCAGCTGAGCGAAATGAAATTAGAGCAGGCAAGCGAAGCAAAGGGGCAAGGAGTCTGGAACTTTGCTTTACTGTTAGAAATTTTACAAAGATACAAACTGACCAACAGATAATCACACTGAAAAGGGGAGAATGGGGAGGCAGCAGGAGGAGTAAGTGGCCGTCTCCTTTTCAGAAACCCTGTCGGGTGATTAAAGGAAAAGAGAACCGGCCTAGAGCTCGGGCATACCTGAGAATCTTGCATCATCCTCATTCTTCTCTGAGTATAACTAGATTCAGTAGCAATATATCTTATTTTAAGATAGTCCAGAATAGTAACACTTCAACTTCCTGGCAAAGATCAAGGTCAAAAAGATGTCACTTTCCTCAAAGGCTAATCCTGTAAATATTTGATTTATGGATACATCTAACAGGTTTAGTAATGCTGTGTTTTCAGTCCCACAGCAAACCATAGTAGGGAGGGCAGGCAGAGGCTGCTTTAGCAGGCAGAGGCTACTGGGCACGCATTCTCCTTACGCCTTCCATCGCAGCCCTCTCCAGCTCCCTCCCAATGGCTCATATACATGATTAAGTTGTCCCCACCCTCAAATACAAGTCCCTCAACCTTTATTCCATGCTCGTTTGGCAAGTCTCTCTTAATCTCAAATAGCACACCTTCAAAACATAGACATCTGTGAATTTTCTTAAGTGTGTGTGTGTGTGTGTGTGTGTGTGTGTGTGTGTGTGTGTGTGTATGTAGCCCCAGAAGCCAGAAGAGTGTGTTGAATACCCTGGGGCTGGAGTCACAGGTGGTTATGAATTGCTGCTTGACGGGTGCTAGAAACTGGACTTGAGTCCTTTGGAAGAGCAAGCGAGTGCTCTTAACTGTGAGGCCATCTCTCCAGGCCCAGTAGGCTGGAGAGTTTACCTGTCCTCAACCTTCAACTAACTAAGCTCCAGTCATCCCTCTCCACACACACCTTTACTCCTCCTCACAATTCTGCTCTAAGGCTGCAAGTGTCTGTATCTGTGTGTTTTGGAGTCAGGGTCTCACTATGTAGCCCAGGCTTGTCTTGACTTTGCAGTGATCTTCCTGCCTTAGCCTCCTGGGTGTTGAGACTGCATGTGTGTGCCACCATGCCTGGCTCTCACCAATGTAAATTCTAATTGGCAATTCCAGATAAATTCTGCGTTTTATTTGACTTCTGAATAAGCAGAAATAATCATTCACACCATGAAAATATGTTTCCCTTTTAGGATGCCCTATCTCCTTTTTCTCTAATCCCGTGGTGACTTCTAAGATTTACTCTGCCTCTAACTACTGTATCCCCTGGGGGCCAATTGCCAGCTTCATTCTTTCCCTACTCTCAATCCTCCCTTTTTCTTGGCTTAAGAACATGCATAAATGAAGAGAATTCTCAAATGTGCGTTGAGTGCTATTCACATAATGAACCTAGATAATACCCTTATATACTTAAAATAGAAAAGATGGAATTCAACAGCTGTATATGTCATGGTCATCTTACATTTCTAACACCTAACATTGCTCTTATTGTATGGAGCAAGTTTTATTTCGTGAATGAATGAATGAGAATCATTACACTTCACATAATTATTAAGGCACAGAGATAAAAGATCTATTTTATTTTTAATTATCGAAAAAGTGTGCTTTACTTACCTATATATTTATCTCCGTGTATATTTGTATGTGTATATAAATATAATACCTACCTATATGTATATGTTTACATGTATGTGTATATGTGTATGTAATACACACATACATCATTAATGTATCATTTATCTTTAGAAATGTGGTTTAAGCCACCACCCAAAAATCTGGTGTCTTAAAGCAACTAATTTAATTACTCATGGTCCTGGATTTGACTGCACTCTGTATGGACTAACTATACTCAGCAGCGTATTTCACTGCAGTCAGATGATGAATAAGGTTGTTTTTTCCATGTGTTTGTTATTTTAGTCGAGAAGACTAGAACAAAGGATGTATCTAGGCATCTGCTCTTTCAGTGGACTTCCCATAAGGAGTCCTGCACCCTCTAAGCAGAACAGAGTCAGCGAAGGTAGATTTGTTATAAGGCTGATAGTTTTCTCTACGGGCCTCAGCAGAATACTCACTGTGCAGCAGTGGCACAAATGACAGAGGAGTAACCAACCACTTGTTTTCATTGGATTGAAGGCCTGCTCCATGAGACAGAACCTGTATTTGATACTGTTAATGAAACCAAGCACGTGAGACTGCACAGGTAATGGGCTGTAAGGGAAAACCTACTATTATTCTCCTAAGTGAGCCTAGGAATAAAATGACTCCTAACAACACATCGCTATACCCATGGATGAGTGTTGCACTCCATTCTCATTGAAGAAGCTTCTTGCAGTAGAGGATAATTAACACAGAGACCCACAACTGGACAATGTGCAGAAAGTGGGAGACTCTGGAGCATGCAATCCTAACTGGCAGGTCTTTCTCACATTGCTCCCCTGAAAACTCAGCCAACTATGGAGAAGAGGATACAAAGATGGTGAGTGACTCCAAGGAAATAGCATTTTACAGGCACAACAGGGCTGATGCACATATGAACTCCAGACAAAACCCCAGAACAGAAAAGGGGAAATAGAAACCAAATCTTATCTCTAACCAAGAAGTTTTTGGCAACTGATAGCTTCCAGGAGAGGGATAACCAGTTTTCATTATGAAGTAACACTGAGTATATCAACCATACTCCAGGGCAGCCCTCATGCTCATGACCAGTTGGCCAATACAAAACAGACTTTACTGTGGGAACAGGGAAAGGATCTAAAAAGGGTTGGGGGAGGATAAATATGATCAAAATGTATTGTATGAAAAATTTAAAAAACAACTCTATTCTGGAAACATTATTAGATACATGTTTTGTACCTACTGCTGTTTTCATTTTGTTGGTTTTGTTGATAGAGACTTGTGCAGTACAGACTGTCCTCAAACTTGTCCTCCTGCCTTTATCTCCCCAGTACTAGAACTGGAAGCAAGGGTTGCTATTCTAGGCTTGACTACTGTTTTCTAATCTATGAATTATTCATTTATTTTCTTAATATTTTATCTAGCAAGATTTAATTTTGATAAAAATCTAATTCATTATTTTTTTTGTTTCATGGCTATTAGAGATGGTCCTTGACTTCTATTGAGTTTAAATTTCCATAAAGCCATTGTATATTCAAAATGAACTTAACCTAAATTACCACATGTCACAGCTTGCCAACACAGCACACTGCAAAGGACTGGCTGTTCACCCTTGTAATGACATGGCTGACTGGGAGATGCAACTCTCAATAGTTAATCCTGCTGACCTATGTATCTGACCTATGGCAAAACCATGCTATCTTGATTATTAAATCTTTACAATAATCTTAAAGCTGGTGTTACTATAATCATTATTAATTTGTTTTATTTCCCCTCACACACACACACACACGCAGATTTATATGTTCTCAGGTTCTTTGTATATTTTAAAATCAACTTTTTAATTTTATATTTTATTTTGATATTTTAAAATATCAAATATTTTAATAAATATCAAATATTTTAATAAATAAAATATTTTGTTATTTTAAAATCAATTTTCTGGGTTTGTTTTAAGTCCTGCTAGGATTATAATTGGCCTTGAATTTATAGGTTGATTAGGGAAAAGTAATAATTTTGATTCTCAAATCTATAAACACAGAACTAACTCTCCATTTATTAAAACTACTCTTATTACCTTCAATATTGTATTATAGTGCTATAAAGGTCTTTCACATCTCTCACTAATTTATTTCTAATTAATCCATAGATTTTTTTCAGACTTCTGTTTTAAATGGGATTATGCTAGTTTCCATATGTTCATTCTTTATATGTAAACCTACATCTCGTTCCTATACAATCTCACACCCTGTGTAACACGTCAGTGTTCTAATGGAAGATGACACAGAAGTAGTGAGTGTGACATGCTTGTCTCAGTTCCGGTCAAGAGGCAGGGTTCCCTATCACAGTGAAGGACTACCACACCATTAAAACTTGGCTGAGAAACATGCTGCTCACTTTGGTCAAGTACTCCTTCCTGCATCTATTAAGATGAATATAGGATTTTTTCTTTATTTTATAATTTGGTTAAACTAACCTTGAATTACTGGCATACACTCTTAGAGAAATCATACTGATACTTAGTGTCTACAAGCTCTTCCAAAGTCCCGTGTTTCTAGCTTCTTCCTGGGCTCCTCCCTTCCACCCCAGCTCGTCAGACAGCTTCTCAGGGTTAGCAGAGTCTTCTGTGCATGCCGAAGATGGGGAAGCTAAATGCTCGGCTGTCACTCAGACGAGCAAGGTAGAACTAGGGTATAAGTGCAACGGGAACTACATGGAAGTGTGGTTTACTGGCTGCTACTTTTAGTGTTCTCCGAGGTAACATGCCCAGTTCCAAACCATGTGGAGGCATCCCTGTTCTTTCTCTCCTCTCAGGATTTCCAACGCCTTTTTAATGATTTTTAAATTGTTGTATTTATTTTCAGTTTGGGGATTGACTATAGGGCCTCATGCTCACTAAGCTAATCAGAGCTTTTCTATCATCAGCCATTCCAACATCTTTTAAAAATAGTTTTACTTTATAAACCCTCTGGCTCAAGAAGTCAGAATTGGGCTGGAGAGATGGCTCAGCAGCTAAAGGCTAGGTTCACAACTGAAAATATAAGTCAGAATTGCCCCCATTTTTCTGTTTCTACCCTTACTTCCCATCATTAATAACTACATAATAAGTTTGGGTCTCAAAAATTTCCTGCCCTCTAAATGGGCTTCCAAAATACATGGCTATTTAATTTTTCATGTTACATATTGCACAGAAATGCTATGATTTTGCATATGAACATCCTGGGTACTGGTAGTAGATGCTCAGGTAAAAATAAGCAACTTAACAGGTGTATTCTCTGATGGGAGTCTTCTGTTGATCCAAAGGAACCTTCTAATCAAAGGTGAGAGACCTACTTCTCCTTACTCAGAGTCCTGGGAAGTAGGACATTTAATCTCATAAGGCTGAGTCATACCATTATCAATTCTGGTGCTTCAAATCTCTAAGTGGTATCTCCTCTGCTACCATCTGTGCTGTTAGGAGTCTTTTCCCCTGAAGGTAGCCAATATGTCATTCTCTCTTCCTTCTCCCAAATTAACTTTATCAACTCTGGATTAACAAACCCCAGGCAACACTGCTTATGGTAAAAATGACTCCTGCCTGATATGCCACATATGGATGGTAGGACTCAGAATGTGCATCTGGTAGAAGACTGAAGCTTTGTGCTTCTCTGGATGTGGAGAAGACTGGCCTTGCACTGTCAGTGGACTTTGTAAGGTATACTTACCAAACCACTGAAAAAGACACTGGTTCCTGTGCAGCACAAAGAATTTTAGGCAAACAACAACAATAACAAAACCTGCTGCTAACTACATGCATCTTGCCTCTTTGCACCCAGTTGTCACTGGTTGGTAGAGGACAAAGAATGGAATGAAATGATTTACTGTTTCCTATAGAATATCCTTTTAAGTAAATCCAATGCTAAGTTTGGTCTATTTAGGCCACGTGAATCTGAATGTCTAAATACATGATGATCTTTTCAACAAGCTTATCAGGGGTCTTTATAATTTTTGAGTTCCCCCAATACTGTTTCATATAAAATGCTTTAGCTGGCCTTGACTTTGTTGAGGTTTATTAAATAGGATCTTGTCATTTATATAGGCACTTTTTTTTCCTTCTTGTTTTGTATTTATTTACAAATTTAACATGGAAGCTGGGGTGATAGATGGCTTTCCTAACATGATAAAGAACTGGAATTTAATCCCTAGACATCATAAAAATAATTAAACAAACAACAACAAATAAGTAGACAGACAAAACAAAACAAAACAAAACAAAAAAAAAAAACCAAATGAGACAGATTTAAATAAAAAATCCTGAAGGTGAATTCCAAAGATGGGCATATTGCCAACTCCTGGTTCCAACACGGTGAAGCTGCTGTACAGATGCAAACCCTGACTGTTTCAAGGCTGGATATAATTTCCAGTGCTGACCAACTTTTCATCAAAAAGCTCTGTCTCCCTGCCAAGGTCTGCTACTCATGCTACACTTCAGGAATTTTTCTATTGTAGTTAAAAATTCTCCAGTCCATCCACTGACATCGCATTTCTACAGAATGGATTGTCACCTACAGTTCCAATAAAGGGACACTGCATTTCTACAGAATGCACTGTCACTACAGTTCCAATAAAGGTTCTCGTTTGAGAGCTAGTTCCAAAATGTTTCCAGCAAGGAGAGCCTGCCTCAAGAGAACAGAGCAACAATTTTTTGATCAGTCCGAAGATAGATGCTATGGATTAACCCTCTGTAGAAGACACATTTTGTCAATTACCAGACAATGCTGCAAAGGCCCCTTCTCTAAGTCATTCCCAACTCTACAAAAAGAGTGCTCCTCTCAAAGAAGAGACTGGGCAGAATCTCTCCACGGACTAAGGTAAGAATCCAAAAAGTAACAGACGTTCTCAACAGCCAAGGGAAAAGGCCATCATACCTGAAGCAGAATTAATAACAGCAGGAGAAGCCAGGGGAAGTCCTTTCCCTACGGCAATGATAACCAACAGAATAGAAGCAAGGCAGCAGTTCAAAGGACTTCTGCTGTGGCCTCAGCTCCACAACCTGAGACCCTGGTCAACTAAGACCAGAAGGCACAAGACTATACACTGAAACCAGACAAACAAAATATTGTGAGACTGGGAAAAAAAAATCTTGAATCATATCTGAACAGAACTCAGAAAGCTGAAAGTTGGTTCCTCGGGAATTGGGAACCAACTTTCACAGAATCTGAGTAGTGTGCACAACACTGGTAAGAGCCACACAAGATGATAGGCCTAATACACGTCTTTCAATAATAACTAAGAATATTAATGGTCTTGATCTCTAATTAAAAGACACTGATGAGCAGACTAGATTTTAAAAATAGGATCCAAGAAACACACTTTGCTTTCAAAGAAATATACTATCTTAGAGAGGGAGGAAGGGAAAGGGTATTCCAGCTAATGGAAATATGAAACACTCCAGTATAGCTAACCTAATAAATATCTGGCTAGAAATTATCTAATATCTAGATATTAGATAATATCTACAAAATAGACCTCAAACCAAATCTGGAGTGATAAAAAGTCACTTTATACTGGAATAATCCATAAAGAAGACATTATAATACATCAATTTTCATAAAACAATATACGATACAAAGTTACAGATTAACCCTAACACTGCAATGTTGGGTGATTTCAAATCCCACTCCCACTGAGACAGGTCATTGATTTACTGCTATCACAGACCAAATGGACTTAACAGGTTTCTACAGAACATTCCACCCAAATATTGCAGTATTCTGCATTCTTCTCAGCAGCTCTAAACTTCCTCTAAAATAGATGATGTTAGGACAAAAGCAAATCTTAACAAATATAAATGAAAGCAGTCTTTTGTATTCTATCTGATCACAATGAAATAAAGCTAGAAATCAACAGCCAGAAAAGCTACAGAAAACACAAACCAATGCAAATTGAACAACACATTACTGAATGATAAATGGTTAACTGAAGAAATTAAAAAGAAAATTAAAAAAACTCTTAAACTGAATGAAAATAAAGACAAAACATACCAAAACCTGTGGGATAGAATGAAAGAGAGGAGTGCACAGTTCTAAAAGCCCAAATTAAAAGGGAGAGAAATCCCAAATAAATAATTAATGATGCACTTAAATCTCCAAGAAGACAAGAACAAGCCAAACCCAAGAGCAGCCGATGAAAGGAAGTAACAGGAACAAGGCAGAAGGTCAGTGAGACGTACAACAAGTGAAGGTGCTTGCCGCCAACATGGTGCGTACGAAGACTGATCCGTGCAATTTGTCCTCTGACACACAAAAATAAATTCATTTGAGAAGAAGAAGATGGCAGAAGTTAATGAACAGAAGTGTGGAAAACAATACAATTGATGAAAGAAAAATTGGCTCAGGAAGACTACCAAATTCATTTTATGAAATTACATCAAAATCAGAGGGAAAAAACAACGAAAAAAGAAAATTACAGACCAATCTCCTTGATGGACAGAGACACAAATTTGTCATAATATTTAAAAACTAAATTCAAGAATACATCAAAATGATCATCATGATCAAGGTAATTTCATTCCAGAGACTTGGGGATGTTTATGACATATACAAATCAACATATGTAACATATTACATCAACAGACTCAAGGACACAAATGACACGATTATTTCAATAGATGCAGAAAAGGCCTTAGGCAAATTCAACATTACTTCATGACAAAAACTATGAAAAACCAGGAACAGAGGGAACATATCTCAATACAATAAAGGACACATACACCATGACAAACCTAGAGCCAACATTATGCTAAAAGGAGGAAAACTAAACATTTTCACTAAAATTAGGAACAAGACAAGGGTGTGCACTCTATCTATTCCTACTCAGGAAGCTTGAAGTCTACCTAGAGCTATAAGACAAGAGAAAGAAATAAAAGGGGTACAAACAGGAAAGGAAGCTTCTAGAAGTATATCTGCAGATGACATGAGTACGTAGATAGTGATCCTACAGAGTCCACCAGCAAATTTCTAGAGCAGATAAAAATTTTCTGCAAAGTGCTAAGACACGAAATTAAAATTAAAAATAAAATTTTAAAAGTGACTTGTTTTGTATGTATCGATGTTTTGTCTACATGCAGGATACCATGTGTGTGCCTGATGCCAATGGAAGCCAGAGGAAAGAGTTCGATCCCTGGGACTGGAGTCACAGGTGGTTGTGAGCCACCATGCAGGTGCTGAGAATCGAAACTGGCTCCTCTATAAAAGCAGTCAATGCTCCTAACCACTAACCTATCTCTCCAATACCCAAAAATAACATACAAAAATCAGTGGCCCCCCTATATTCCAGTAATAAAAGTATTAAGAAAGAAATCAGGGAAGCAAACCCATTCAAAACCTTTTAAAATAAAAGAAAAAAGCCTTGGAATGAACCTAACCAAGAATGAGAAAGACCCTTTACAACCAAAATCTAAAACACTGAAGAAGAAAATTGAGGATGATACCAGAATATGGAATGGTCTCCTATGCTCATGCCTGGAAAAATTAGTATTGTGAAATATGATTGTTCCCACCAAAAGCAATGATTCACTGCAATATTTACCAAAACTCTACAACCATTCTTTCAAAGAAATCTTACAATTTCTATGGGAGACAAGAGAGATTGCTCAGTAGAGTAGCTGCTAGCAAGCCTGATAACCCGAGTTCATCACTGGGACCAACATAGGAGGAGTGAAGAGAAAACCAACTTCCACAACTTTTCCTCGGGCCTCCACAAGCATGCTGTGGAAAGTGCACATGGACACACCCATACACATACACTAAATAATGAAAAATTAATATGTAAGCATAAAAAGCCTTTGATAGTCAAAACAATTCTGAACAATAACACCAGAAGTGTAACATATGGCATTTTCAAATTATTTTAAAAATTTTTTATTTCAAAATTTATTATTACAGAGCCATGGTGGTGGTCGGTGTGGTGGTGGTGGTGGTGGTGGTGGTGGTGGTGGTGTGGTGGTGGTGGTGGTGGTGGTGGGGTGGTGGTGGTGGGTGGTGGTCGTGGTGGTGGTGGTGGTGGTGGAGGGTGGTATTGGTGGTGGTGGTGGTGGTGGTGGTGGTGGTGGTGGTGGTGGTGGTGGTGGAGGTGGTGGTATGGTGTCATTGTGGTGGTGGTGGTGGTGGTGGTCAATTGGTGGTGGTATTGGTGGTGGTGGTGGTGGTGGTGGTGGGTGGTGGTGGTGTGGTGGTGGTGGTATTGGTGGTACTGGTGGTAATTAGTCACACATGGCACAGAAGCAGATGTGAAGATCAATAGAATATAATTAAGATCCAGATATAAACCCAAATATGTATAGCTACCTGGTTTTTAACAAAGATGCTGAAAACCACACCGGAGAAAAACAGCCTCTTCAGTCCTATATGGTGTTGGGAAAAGGAAATATCCACATGCAGAAGAATGGAACTAGATGCCTGTCTCTCACCCATTACAAAACAACTCCCAACAGATCAAAGGCCTAAATGTAAGGTCTGACACTCAGAAGCTATTGGAGAAAACAATCCAAGATCTAGTTAAAGTGAGGATTTTCAGAATCGGACTTCACTTGCTCAGAGAATAAAGCCAACAACTGACAAATGAAACCTTATAAAATTCAAAAGCTTTCTGTACAGCAAAGCAAAGTCACTCAAGGGAAATGGCAACCTACAGGATCTTCACCAGCTACACATCTGACAGGAGTCATGTCTAGAATATAGTCTGCAAAGAGAAGTAAACATGAACCAGTCAACCCAGTGGAAAAATGGACTCTAGATCGGCAGAGTCCTCAAAAGACGAGATCCAAATGGCTAGTGAGTACTTTTTAAAAGTTTCTAGGGAAATGCAAACTAAAACTACATCCAACCCCAGAGAGAATGACTATCATCAAGAAAACAATGATAACAAATGCTGGTGAGGATGTGGAGGAAGACAAACCCTTCCTGCTAGTGGGAGTGTAAACTGGCAACCACTGTGGAAGAGCTAAAGTAGAGCGACCACATGACAACCGCTACACCACTCCTGGACCAGCGACCAAAGGATGTCACTGCAGCAACACTTGCTCATACTTGCTGCTCTATTCAACAGCTAGGCCACGCAATCTGTCAACTGATGAACGGATAATAATGGTTTAGTGCATATTCATGATAGAAGTTTATCAGGTTGTAAAGCATCCCCCAATCACTATCAAATTGGAATTAAGTTCCACTCCATGAGCTAGAACCCATGCCTGACACTACCTTGGTGGCCAAGAACCTGAGAGAAGATAGGCCACAGACTTAGAGGCAAACCAAATACTATTCTTTTGCTAAAGGAACATAGCAATAAAATGACTCCTACCACCACTATGCTATACTCATAGATCAGTGTCTTGCTTAGCCATTATCAGAGAAACTTCCTCCTACGGCAGGTGGGAGCAAATAGAGAGATCCACAACTAGAATGTGCTGCTTGTACTAGACAATTTTCAAATTACTATACAAAAATGCTTAAATTTCAAAATATTCTCGGGGCTGGATAGATGGCTCAGCAGTTAAGGGGACAAGGTCTCTCTCTCTCTCTCTAATGAGAGACCTTGGAACACTCAGTCCTAAATGGGATGTCTCCATCAAATTCCTCCTCTCAGGGCTCAGAGAACTCTGCAGAAGAGGTGGGGAGGGGGATTGAAAGAGCCGGGGGATGGAAACATCAAGGAAGCAAGGCCTTGTGGACCCGACAGGACTGATGCACATGAACTCAGGGACAGTGGTGGCACCGTGTACACAGGGCCTACTCAAGTCTCAGCCAGATGGGGTCCAAGTGCTGAGAGGGGAAAGAGACATAAGTCCCACCCTCACCCAGAAGCTAGTGCTAATTGATAACTGCTCATGAAGGAACAGTCAGTTTTCTCCAATGGAGTCTCACTGGGATACAAACCACATTCAAGGGCAGGCCCCATGCCGGCCATAGAGAGCCAACACAAACCAAACTCAAGGGTAGTTTTGGAGATTGTTTGTATCTCACAATGCTCTGTGTGAGCTCTACCCTCTCCACTACAGATCTTTTGCTTATACATTTCGGTTTCCGATTTTGTCTTTATGGGGTTGCTGGGTGCAAATGTGTGCCTGGGCATCTGTATGTGTTTCTTATGCTTGTTCCTTGGCTCTTCCCCCCTCCATGTCTGTCTTGTCTATTTTGATTTGTTTTTATCTTATTTTATTTTTTATAATTACTATTTTACATACTTGTTTATATTCTGATGAGAGAAGAACAGGTGTGGATTTGGGTGGAGGGGGATGTAAGGAGGGTGGAGGAGTTGGAGTATAAAACAACTGTAATCAGACTATACAATATTGGGGAAAAGAATTTATTTTCAATAAAAATAAAGGATTGTGCTCATGCTGCCATCATTAGAAAATGCAATTGTATGCCAGCATTTATTATCTGGGGGAAAAACAGACACTATTGAAATAAATATAATAGCCCAAAGGAGATACAGGGAAGGGACTGATAAAGAAAACTATATTGCATTTCTTATAAGAGGAGCGATAACATATTCTGTTTTAATTTTAATATTAGTAAGGATCCACAGGTTCATTCATTTATCTGTTTGGTTTATTCATTTTAAAGTCTATTATTCTAAAATGAAAACAGGACATACAATATTCAAATTACTCTAGCCAAAAAAAAATGTTTAAATTAAAAGAAAATTGTCAGGGGTTGAAGAGATACCTCAGCAGTTAAGAGTGCTGGCTGCTCTTGAAGAGGACAGGGGTTCAATTCCCAGCACCCACACAGTAACTCACAACCATCTCTCATTTCTAGTTCCAGGGACTCAGACATCCTCTTCTGGCCTCCATCAAACCAGGCATGCATGTGGTGCACAGACATATATGTAGGCAAAACACCCATCACATAAAATAACGTAAAAAATCAGAATGGCAAAATGTAGGGAAATAGAGGAAAAAATAATAAGAAAAGATCTCATATATATATATATATATATATATATATATATATATATATATATATGAAAGTATACACACATACATATATGTTTATATATACGCCAACAGAAGTGAAATTAAGTCAGCTATTGGGAGAGTAAACTTTTTAAATTCTGTGTGTGTGTTCACTTGGGTATGTGAGTAGGCAGGTGAGTACATGTACAAGTGTGGTATAAGTATGAATGGGGCCCAAAGCCAAAGTTAGGTATCTTTCTCAATTCTCTCACTGAACCGGAGCCCGCTGATTTTGCGAGGTCACTGGGCCCCGCAGACCCTCCTCTCCATCCCTCCTGCACTGGGATTGCAGATCTCTGCTTCTGGGGACTGAACTCTGGTCGTTATGCTATGTGGCAGGCATTTTACGACTAAGTCACGGCCACAGCCCTGCAAATAGTTATTAAAAAGCAAACATTATGGGACTATACTAACCAAATGATACCTAGTAGAGATGTACTTAAAGTAACAGAGATGAGCTAAAAATAAAATAATACATGTGACAAGCAAATGAAACACAGTTTACAAATATCAACATTGGACAAGATTTCAAGGCAAGAAGTATAAAATGGAGCAAAGTGATGCTGATTATGATAAGGTCATAAAACCATGTTTTTTGTTTTTTTGTTTTTGGACCAAATACTTTAGAACTTAACTCCTCTATACAAAAGGATAAGACTATAAATAGGTTAATTTTTGGAAAATTAACAAAAAATACATCATCTGTTTAAAGTACAAAGAAAAAACTTCAGTAAGGTTTTTTTTGAAAACTGAAACCAAAGGGACACTGAATCTTATTTGATTGACCAGAAGTAAACAAGGTAGAAATATACACACAAAGCACATGTAAGACATACTGTCTTAAATACATTTGAGTTAAAAAAGAAATGAAGGTGGACTTAATAGCATCACAAAGCGATTCTGTAGTCGAGCAGTTACAATGACTCAGAAAGCAAAGTAAAAAAATTGAAAAAAAAAAAAAAAAAAAAAAAAAAAAAAGAAATGAAAACTTAAGTCCCAAACTAGACAGTCAGCTTTAGTTCAATGTCAGTGAAGCCAACCTGTAATCTTTGCTGCCTTCTCCTCTTGGTTCACTCGGTTCTCATCCTCATCTTCATTGTCTTCTTCAAAATCATCTAAGTTGCCAATGTCAGCCTGCTTCATACTCATCAGACTAGCCAAGCTCTGCATATCTTCATCCCTATCAAATAGTCAAATATAATAGACAGCTTATTAAGTGACATTATTCAAAAAGTACTTAGAAAATAGATGTTTACTATGCCTAATCTGAAAATCTTAAATCCAAAACACTCCCAAATCTAAAACCCTGTGAAACCCAAGGTTTTGTATGCTAAGGTGCCACACATGGAAAACCTCAGACTCAACAGATGAGAGGTTGCAGTCAAGGTCCAGGTGCACTAAGAACACCGTATAAAGCTACTTTAGGCCTATATATAAAGTATGCGTGAAAGTTAAATGACTTAGACTTGGGTCCCCTCCCTATGATATCCTTATGTGTATGTAAACACCCCAAAATCTGGGGAAAAAAGGAAATCTGAAAACTTCCAGAGCTAAGCACTTTGGGTAATGGATACAAAATACATAATATTAACATACTCTTTCTTTCTATAAAATATGAGTACACCTTTCATGCTGTGTAAGAATATATTTAAATGCAAGAATTTTCAACTTTTTATAAATTTCTAAATGGCATGTTTAATTACTACAGAGCAAACAAGACTAAACTCTAACTGGTTAAGACTTTAGAAGGTACTTAAACTGGCACCCAGCAGAAGACAAAATTTCTGCAGAGAATTCAAACATGTTTTCTTGAGCATTAAGTCTAGAAACAAAACCTTGGGCAGCCCACAAATGAGATAAATCTCAACTTTAAAATAAAACTTGAGATGGATTGAGATGGCCCAGAGATTAAGAGCACTGGCTACCCTTCCAGACAAAACTGGGTTCACTTCCCAGCACCCACATGGACGCTCACAACTGACTGAAACTCCAGTTCTAAAGGGTCCAACACCCGCTTCTGGTCTTTGCAGTTATCAGGCATGTCTGTGGTGTACAGACATATATACACACACACACACACACACAAAAAAAAATAATAAAATAAATAAAAAAAATAAAATAAAACACTAGTCGGGCAGTGGTGGCGCACGCCTTTAATCTCAGCACTCAGGAGGCAGAGCCAGGAGGATCTCTGTGAGTTTGAGGCCAGCCTGGGCTACCAAGTGAGTTCCAGGAAAGGCGCAAAGCTACACAGAGAAACCCTGTCTTGAAAAACCAAATAAATGAATGAATGAATGAATGAATGAATGAATGAACGAACAAACGAACAAACAAACAAACAAACAAACAAATAAATAAATAAAACACTTAAACTTCCAACAGGAATTCTTAATTGAAATCATGAACCATTTTGGATCTGCGGGCCGGAGAGAATCAAAATGGCAAATCCAGCAAACCATGTATAAGTTTTCCATGGAGCCACAGGCCCTAAAAGGAACTACTGCAACCCAAAACAAGCCATCTAAAGCAAAGTGTAGTCTTTTTAAGAAGCACGGTGAGCCGGGAGGTGGTGGTGCACACCTTTAATTCCAGCACTCGGGAGGCAGAGCCAGGCGAATCTCTGTGAGTTCGAGGCCAGCCTGGTCTACAGGGCGAGATCCAGGACAGGCAGGGTTACACAGAGAAAACCTGTCTCGAATAAAACAAAACAAAAAAAAGAAACACGAGATGAAATCCTCAGCTAATTATTAGTTAAACACCATATATTTGATAAAATACGAACTTTTATCTCAATATTTAAAAATATAAATTTATGAAAATTTATATTAAATATCTTGAGGCAAATTACTTATGTTTTCTTGATCTGTTATTTTTATCTTAAATCTCACTGAACACATTTTAATATGTTATACAACATATTAAATTTCAATTTTGTATATGTCCTCTAAATTCAGACAGAAAAATTAAATTAAAATATTGTCATTTTAGAATCTTTATTAATTTTATCTTTGAAATATGGTATAACTTTGCAAACTAAGCCACATATAGAAATTCTTCACATTTTATTTCACGTAGGCTAAGTTTACAAAATTTCTTCCCTCTTTTTAAACAAATTTCATGATAGTTTACATTAACAATAAAAGTTTTATTACTTCATATGAGTGCCTTCCAAATTCTCAGTTATCGGTAATAAATTAAAAGGAAAGGGAGTTCTCAAAAACTTCCCCTTCCTATTAACTTGAGACTCTCGATCTAAATGAACTTTTTCTTACCCAGACTGCTATGGATGGAATCAGCACATCTACTGCTCTGTCCGCGGAAGAATGCCACCCTCAAATGTTTGCTCTCTCATCTTCCTCTGTTCCTTTCCTTTCATTTGGCTCACACTTCAGGGTAAGAGTTCTATTTTTTAAGTGTTTACAGTCGAGAGGAAAGACTCAGCTGCTTCCATTCTCAAGCACCTCACTAAACACACTCGCTTGGAACACAGCTTCCCTCAGCTTATGATGGCATCAACCAGGTCATTGGCTGCCTTGGAGATGAGTGCCAAACATCTCACTTTGGGTGATACACAGAAACCAGCCATATCAGTCAAGCAGACATGACCAATTATAGTAACCACACTCTACTGGGCTAAATATGTGCAGAACTGTGCTTCAGACTGGACCGTCTTCTCCCTTATCTTTAATGGGAAATTCTTGACATAGCATTTCCATTTACTCTGTCCCTTCATCTTCTACTCCAAGTACAGACTACTGCACTGTATGTATCACATGTACTTGTTCTTGCCTTGATTATCTGTAATAAGTGTTTATTCAGCACTTAAGAAGTGATTTTTGCCGGGCGTGGTGGCGCACGCTTTATCCAGCACTTGGAGCAGAGCAGGCGGATCTTTGTGATTCGAGCAGCTGGCTACCAATGAGCTCCAGAAAGCGCAAAGCTACACAGAGAAACTGTTCGAAAAACCAAAAAAAAAAAAAAAAAAAAAAAGAAGTGATTTTTGGTTTGGTTTTTTGAAAAAGGTATTGTGTTGGTTACTTGATACAAACCCAAACTCACTTAGGAAAAGGGAACCTCAATTGAGAAATTAATCGCCTCCATCAGATTGGCCAGTAGGCTTGTCTGTGGAACATTTTCTTGATTGATGATTTAATTGGAAGGGGCCAGCCCACTGTGGGTGGTGCTACCCCTAGGCAGGTGGGCCTGGTGCATAAGAAAGTAAGCTGAGAAGGGCAAGAGCCAACCCAATAAGCTCTACTCCTCCACAGCTTCTGCTTCAGCGCCTGCCTTGAGGTCATGTCTGGCTTCACTGGGAAGTTGACCTTACTGCCGTTCTAGTAAGACAAACGCTGTGGTGTTTAGAAACACAGTATGAATGGAGTCACTTATTGATGATAGAAACTCACGTTGCTTTTCCTTCCCGAAGGAAGATACAAGATAATGAAAACTGGAGAGTGGCAGACACAACTTTTTTAGATAAAGGCTTGAATTTTAACTTGACATCGGTTTGAGTTGGCATAGGGCTTGCATATTGTTTCATATTAATGTTGCTAGTAGCAAGAGCTTTCCTTCGACCAGAAGGGGATTCCTGGAAGAGAAAAAATAATTATGTAGTTGAGAATTATTTTATAGCCAATAAAAATTTTAAGAACTTTCTTCACTAAAGAATTCTTACAATACAATAATAAAATTCTGATGAGCTTTTATTACAGCTTTTATAACTAAGTAAAGTACATAAAAAATAAATAAAACAGGAAGAGATGACCCAGACGAAAATACTCATACTAGAGGAAAACACGGAATAAAAACTAGTAAAGAGCATACACAGGGGCTCATACCTGCAGCCTCAGCACTAGTGTGGGTAGAGGCAAGAGGATCTTTAGTTCACAGCTAGCCCCAACTCTATGAGAGTTTGCCTCAAGGAAAGTAAGAAAGGCTCCAGGGTAGTGTGAGAAAACATCTGTCCCAGGCTGGCCCAGAAAGTAGTCATTAACTGCCTCCACCATTAAATTAATGTAACGTGATGGTATTTTCCTGTCAAACCTATAATTTTTTTCTAAGACATTTTATGATCATTCTAGTCTTTTCCTTAAGATTATATAAGTTAGTAAAGAAACTTTTTTTCAGATCTCAGGCCCAGGGCCCAGGGCAACACTGCGGACTGATCACAGCATATCTAAAAAGTTCTTTAAAACAGCTAGTGTTCATCCATCAGAACCATACAACAAGAAGCCTGTTTGCTACCAAAAGTGTTTAACATTCCATTAACAATTCATTGTGATTCACAACTGCTTTTTATACAGTAGGGCTTAGGAGACTGATAAGAAGAGGACAGTAAATGATTAGGCATTAACCACGTGTAGGACATCATGTAAATTCTGTAGACATATAACACATAAGATAATCTTTCATTGTGTTCTACTGGCAAGAGGAAATTCAGATGCAAGACACTTTGTGATAATGTAAACCAGAGGTCAGATACTGTCCACTATTTTTTGAGGTTGACCTTGGAATTGAAAGCAACATTAAAGCTTAACATCCAAGCCTCATGATCTTGATAAGTCAAGAAACCTCAGCCTTGGTAATATTCCCTATAAAATAAGGAGTTACTAAACAGACATTCAATTACTCAATTTTCCAACCAAGGCAGGAAATTTTATCATTAACACCTTTATTAATGTTCAATAAATCCTGATCCATCCTATAAGAGGTAAATTTGCCTAAAGTAAGGCTATTGTACTTGAATCAAAGCATTATAAGACTTTTTTTTTTTAATTCTAACATTTCTGCCTTACAAATAGGTAAAATACAATGTCACCTCCCTAAAGAATACCTATTTTAAAATGTGGTCTTATCTGTCAGATTATGCACAGCAATATTACACAGAACTATTAGTGCATGCAGATACTACCTTATGAATGAATTTCAAAAATGCATCAACCACTTGAGAAGAAGTTAAGCCCTCTCAGAAGAAATACTTAAGAATATGCAAATACCCTCAACTGAATCAAGTTGAACAGATGTGACTATCCCTAACAATACAAGTGTTCTTTCCCTGGTTGCTACTGTCAATCAAAGGATAAGATTAAGGTCCAAGGTTTTGACAATGTGCAAAATGAAAAAGTACAGTCGGGAATATCAATTTATTACACTGATATGAACAATAATCTCTTTTTGTACCTTTAGAATAGCTAACAACTTCTACGTATAATACAGAATGTAAAGCCTCAGGTTGAAAAGCATGACATACAAACTGTCACTGTATTACTCTCAGCGATTGTTCTGTTTCACAAAATTATGACATTGATCCTTAATATAACAATTTAATTTCATAATAAACTATAAAATTAACATAACTTAAGACTGCATAATTTTGAAAGCTTTGTTCGAAGACACTCCTTTTAAGCTATAGAGTTTTTAGTGATTAACAGTCTATAAATTTTATTATTTTATTTTTAGAGCAAAGGTTATATAGAGAAACTTTTCTGCTTAAGTATTTGGTACTGTGCACCTCTGAAGCAATAGGTAAAACAACATACTAAGTTCTAAACACAATCTGTCACACTACTTAAGCAAAAGCTTTTGAATAGTGTTCATTAAAAAAAATAAACAAAACTAACAGAACTTACACAAAACAAATGCACACAGCTCTGGACCCCATTTCTTCATATTATACCTAGCAGACCTACAACGAGGTCCAGGAATCAGCTGATTTTTAGCAAGTTCCACACCACCATTCTCTCCTCTTGCCACCTCTTTACTCCTTTCCTCCCTCTGGCTCGCATTCCCACCCCACCCCACTATGACTCCCACCCTCTAGTTAGGTGATCATGACCTAGTCAGTCTAAAATCACATTTTCAGATCCCCCGAGGAAGCTCCCATAAAATTACCATTAAATTCTCATTCTCTCTTTCATAACTTTTCTCATTGCTATAGAAAGTCTATATAGTTCCATTTCTAAGAAATGCAACTTATTATAGTTGGAAATCAGAAAAATTTGAGATAGAATGTGGCAATAGACTTATTTCTATAGCTAGGTTTCAGTTTTACCTTCTCATATTGATGAATATTTTAAAGAGCTGAACACCAGCGAGTATTGCTAAGAACCATCTTTTGTGCTGCTGGGGGAGTTTCAGCTGGCACAGCTGCTTGGGAAACAACTCTGCATTGCGTTCTAAAGTTGAATTCATGCACATATTATGACTGAGCAACTCCCATCTTAGAGACTGAGTCCTAGAAAAATCTTCACAACAAAAACGACAGATCAGAAGCCGCTCTCTTTATGGTACATGGCAAATGAAAGAGTCAGAAAAACCAAGAGTTAATTATCCCAGAGACAGAGGGGCAGACAGAAGACAAACTGCAAAGAGGAGGACTGGACACCTAAAACCTGCCATGGAAAAGCAAGAGAAAGGTAATGCCTTGGAAAGCAGGAGGCACCATGCGGCTTGGCAGCAGGCTGAGCGGAAATCCACCCAAAAGTGGTTTGTTTTCTCTTCTCTGAGTGGTACTGGCACCTGAGCTCTCAAGTGAGGACTGTTTACTAATATCTTTAAATAAAACTGGAGAGTACCCACACAGCAGAGGTGTAAATTGCAACACAGAAATACAAGAAACGTGAAAAGACAAGGTATCAGGACTGTTCCAAAGAGTCATAATTCCCCAATCACAAAATCCAAAGACACTGAAATGAGTAAAATGCCAGATGAAGAATTCAAAAATTTACTTGTAAAAATGGTCAGTGAATTCAAAGATGACAGAAATAAGCAGATAAATTGAAGAAAGCAACTCAGGATGTAAGATAATATACAACACACAAGAAAAGGCAAGGAAATTGAATTTGGGGGAAGGAAGATAAATGGTGACAGAAACACTGGAAATAAAAAACTCAACAAATTAAAATGAAAAACAGAGTCAAAAGTATCATCAGTAGATTTGACCAAGCAGGGGGGTTTCCAAAATGGACAAGATCAAGGAAATACAGTCAGACATTAATATAAAAAAATATGAGCATGACCACAACTTTTAAAAAACTCTGTGACATAACTAAAGAACAAACCTAAGAATCCGTAGAGTAGGAGAGAGAGCGGAGAGAAAAACTGAAAGCACAGAACTATTCGATGAATTAGAGCAGAAAAGGGAAGGGAAAGAAATGGATAACCAAACAAGAGGCATTTAAAACCCCAGTAGACAGGACCAGAGAGTTCCCATGACACATTATATTTAAGATGCCAAAACTATGAAACCAAGAAAAAAAATAATAGAAGCTATAAGAGAAAAATGACAACTCACATCACAAGAGAAATTCCAAAAGCTGAGAAAGAATAGAGTGTTTTAAACCCTAAAGCTAAGGGCCATTAACTAAGCCTACTATACAGAATTATCTTTTAAAATTAACAGAGAAAGATATTCCAAAGAAGCACCAACTAAAGAAAGTCATGATCATCAAGCTAGCATTGCAGAAAATACTTGAAGGAATCCTAAACACAGAGGCTTCTATTACATAAGACCAGGGAAGAATAAACTCATGAGAGGAATAGATGAAAAAAAATATGAACTAGGAAGTAACCCAATCTTGTCTAACTCATAAAATCAGCAAATAATCTGAATAGGGGAGAAAGAAAAAAAAAACAAAACCAATAAAATTATATGAATCTGCAATCTCTCAATAGTAATTTTCAATTGAAGGAGCCTTAACTCTCCAACTAAATGACAAACACTAGCTGATTCTATTTAAAACAAAACAGAAAAAAAAAATCCTCTCCAAGAAGCACACCTTACTGGCAAAGACACATAATAAAGTGTGAAAAGATGAAATCAATATACTTAAGGAAAAGGAAGCCAAAATCAAACCAGCATCAATATTCTGCTACATGATAAAGCAGACTTCATGACAGATGACATAAAGAGACCCTAGCATACTAATAAAGAGAACAATCTATCAAGAGGATATGACCATTCTAAATACATACACACCAAATGCTGGGGCTCTCATTTCTTAAAATAGACACAGGTGAAAGGAGACAGATGGGTTTTGTTGGTGACTTCAATACCCCACTTTTGTTTTCTGGTAGGTCATGCAGATTTACAAAACAAGTTTTAGGAGTTGATGAGATGTGAGTCTGAGGTCCTGAGTCCAATCCCTAGAACTCAGGTGGAAAGCCTAGCACAGTGGGACATGCTGCCCAGTGCGGGGGGGGGGGGGGGGGGGGATATGCAGAGACGGGAGGACCCCTGCGGCCCAGCTATTTTGGTACTTGACATTCAAATACTACCTAAAAATTTAAGTTGCTGTTCTTTCTGAAACAAAATTATTTGGTATACTACACTATTGAGAGAAAAAATGTCATACTTTACAAAGTTATTGAGAGCATATTGTGTGTCTAGCATTCTTTTGTTTAGCTCCATGATGATGTTTTAAACTTTCTGCTGAAATGAAAGTTAATCTAGAAGGGCAATAGTTCTGACTTTCAAAACTGTGATGTTGGTCTCTCAGACTGTCACAGCACAGCATTTCTCAGACCATGCTGATCTCTGCTTCACCAGCAGACCAAAAGGAAGCACTACAGAATTCAATTTGGAATTCATGGAGCAATTAAATGCTAAAGTAGACATGCTACAGGGAGCTCTCTCAACCACAAAGACTTAATTAGAAACCATATCAGCTAAAATAACCAACTTAGATGCTCTGGTGGAAGAGACGTTAGTGGCAAAGTGTCAACAGGAAGAATCATCATTTAAAAATCCCGATGAGATGTACACTCATAAACATGACTTAGAAAACGATAATGATTTTAAAATCAAAAGCAGCTTTCCTTTAAAAAAAAAAAAAAAAAGTCTAAATAAAAAGCCTCAACCTCCCAAAGGGAAACTCCAAGTATACATAGAATACAAGTTAAAGAATTTAGTCAGAGGTCTAACCAGGTTGTAGGCTGTCCAAACTTGAAGGGAACAGAGAGACCCAATTGTTAACTCTACTGCAGAACTGCTACTGAACAGTTTATATCTACCTCCTCCCCATGTGATGCTAAGGAAAATAACTTGTTTAATCTTATGAAAAGTAAATCAGCAGATTTTAAAATTAAGTCTTCATTAGATGTAAGAGAAAAACACAATCACTTCAAGTTTAAAAAAGAATTCGTTCCTGAGGATTCGTGTCTTTCAGGGCCTGGACTGAAAGCATATGCTGACACCGACTCCTAGGTCTCCACGACAGAACATTTCCAAGGTCTATAGCTAAGTGCTCCAGAGCTCCTCACGTCACTGAGTCATAAACATACCACGGTCAAACTGAGCTCAGCTCCAGCCCTTAAGTGGGCCTTCCTTCCCTTTGTTTCTCGCCTCACTGAATCAGTGTCTTGATCTCAGGCTTCACAAATTAAAGTGGCTCTACCTGCTAAATCTCTCCAGAACTGGACTCCTCCACCTCGGCTGCTCCTTCCTCCACCCAAGCCCCATATCGGACATGTCTTCCTCTAGCTTCATACATAGCTATGTCTCATCTTCAAGGAGTCTACGAGAGCAATCGTGTTTTAAATAGTATACTTTCTGGATTGCATAAAAATTCACTACAGAAACTGTTAATGTACAAAGTACAAAAAAAAGTCACACTTACTGCCTAAGTAAAACCATGGCTGTTATGAAGTATTTTCCTTAGTTTTTATAAGTACTATTTGTAGAATTCTATTATATAATTTAACATTATAACTTAATAAACCTATATCTAGATGATATGTATTATTCTGTAATATGGCTACATATAACTATTATTTTACATAAACTCACTTCCAATTTGCTATTCTTAAAAATGATTTTTTCAGTACATAAAAATGTATAAATTTTTATAACCAAAGTATTTGGGACTCTCTTAATGCAGATTTTCAGAAGTGAGTTTTCTTTTTTCATTTTATTTATTTATGTTACACATATGGGTGTTTTGTCTGCATGTATGTCTGTACCACATGTGTGCCTGGTACCAGTTGTAAGCTACCATGTAGGTGCTGAGAATCCTGAATCGTCTGGAAGAACAGTCAGTGTTCTTAACCACAAAGCCATCTCTCAAGATCCAGAAGAGAATTTAAAATAAAATAAAATAATAATAATAATAATAATTGAGGGCTAGGGAGATGGTTCAGTGGGTAAAGCACTTTCTGCACAAGTGTGAAGATCTACATGTGAATTCTCAGAATTACATAAATCTGGGCACAGTAGAATGCATCTAGAGTGGTCTGAATATGAATGGCCCCTACAGGTCATAGATTTGAATTCTTGGTCATTAGGGAGTGACACTCCTTGACAGGGATTAGGAGGCGTGGCCTTGTTGGAGGATGGGCTTTGGAGTTTCAAATGCTCAAGCCAGGCCCAGAGTCTCTCTCTTCCTGCTGCCTGCCATCTAGATGTAGAACTCTCAACTCCCTCTCCAGCATCACTTCTGTCTGCTGCTGCCATGCTTCCTGCCATGATGACAATGGTCTAAACCTCTGAAGTGCAAGCCAGGCCCAGTTAAATGCTTTCCTTTATAAGAGTTGTCTCATCACGGTAATAGAACACTGACTCAGACAGAAGTTGGTACCAGCATTGGAAGATAGAGGAGAGATAGAAGAATTCCCAGAATTTAGCTAGCCTGGTGTATGGAGAGAGAGAGAGAGAGAGAGAGAGAGAGAGAGAGAGAGAGAGAGAGAGAGAGGGGAGGAGAGGAGGGAGAGAGAGGGAGGGAGGAGAGGGAGGGAGGGAGGGAGGGAGGGAGGAGGGAGGAAGGAAGGAAGGAAGGAAGACCCTGTCTCAGAGAGTGGGAAGCAAGGACTGACACTTGTGGCCGTCCTTAACCTCCACACGTGTATGTGCATGCACACACACACACACACACACAAACATATATGCACATAAAAGGACAAAAGTAACATCTTAAGCCAGGTAGCAGTGGTGCATGCCTTTAACCCCAGACTCAGGATGCAGTGGCAGGCAGATATCTGTGAGTTCAAGGCTAGCCTGGACTAGAGTGAGTTCCAGGACAGGCTCCAAAGCTACACAGAGAAACCCTGTCTCAAAAAATGAAAAAAAAAAAAAAAAAGTCTAAAGATTTCTAAATACCACTAAATTGCTTTTCCAAGGAAATTATACCAACCTACAACCTTGTGCATATAACAATGCTAGTCTCACCGACCTCTTCATAACAGCACTGCTTTTTTTCTTTAAATACTTGCCCTGCTGTAAGAAAACTTCTTTATCACTGGTTTCCTTTGCATTTATCTGATAATCTGTGACTTTTGAATTTATTCTTATGTTCCATCTGCATTTGGGTCTTTTGTTTTAAAAAGACTTCTAGAGTTTTCTAGTACTACAAATATTAAACTTCTGCTTGCTGCATTGTTGCTAATATATTTAGTACTTTCTTGCTTTGTTCACAATGATTTATTTTTTTCATTAAAATAATTCTTTATTGATTCTTTGGGAACTTCACATCTTGCACCCCAGTCCCACTCACCTCCCAGTCCCTCCATGTCTACCCTTCATCCCTGCACATCTCCCCTCAAAGAAAACCACCTCCAAAATAATTAAAAACAAAACAAAACTACCTCGCTCCTCCATCTTTCCCATCTCTCCAACACCTCTTCATTTATCCTAGTGGCACTGGGAGCTGCAGTGTGTCACACAGTATACTCTTCTGTCCAATAGCCCATCTGCAAGTGTTCATTGCAATGAGTCGTTGGTCTGCTTCAAGTCCTCTAGCACAGCATCATCACTGAACCCTCACCAAAACTCCTCTCAGATACCCTGCTGTTGCCCTGAGTCATAGAGACCCTGCAGCCATCATTCCGCAGGACCAGTCCCTTCACACACTCCAGCAGGTCACAGATGAGGTAGGACAACCCAAGGCCCAGGATGTGGGTCTAGGTGGTAACTGAGTTGGTCAATCTAGGCCACTAGGACTGTCCACCTCAGTAAGGGGCAGAACCAAGTCTCCCAGGCCCATGCCATCTGGGTCAGCTCTCCCATGCCTATGGTAAGGAGTGGGGCCATCTTTCCCAAGTGCAATACCAGCTCTCCCATGAGGGACAAGGCCAGCTATCCCAGGGCCAGTCAAGGGTGGGGCTGGCTTAGCACAGCCCTCAGATTTCAACATGCATGATTCTTATGACCCTCTGTGATAACATGGGCCATGGACATCAACACAGACCCAGGTCCATCATGTTTTCTAACTAAGCTTTTAATGGCTGCAGAAGTAATCTGACTTCTGGTTTCTGGTTCTACACGTAAGGCACTTCAAAGTCACCACTCTGTCTTCAGAAAAGTGAAAAACTGAATGAACACACTACAAGGTACCAAGTCTTAGAGAAACAAGAAAAGTTAGGCTATAGGGCAAACTAATGCCCACTATGTTGTGCAGCTAGACAGGCAGATAAAAAGGATTGTAACATATTGAAGCACACACCTCTTTGGAAACCAGGGTTAAGATAGTAAAATCACGTGTAATTGAGGAATGGCTAGAGGCTAGGTATGGTTAAATCTGCAAATTAAAACACCGGAGGGACCCATTCATACTTATCCATACCAGTACTTTTAATTATTACTTCCAAGTGCTAACTACCTGAGAAAACTCACCTGGTGCTAATAAGGGAAGAAAGGAACCACTGTGAAATATATCAGATAGTGCCAAGGTCTTATCTAGCCTTACCTACAAAAGCTTATCAGAGTCTGACTGACCAGGAAGAAGAGAAACACCCAACACAGTCTTTTCTAACAATACCAGCCTACCTAGGGAGGGGGTGGGGAATTGAAAAGTATTTGGAATTTCACAACCTAGAGGCACAAGCACACTGAAAATCTGAGAGTTCATCACCTCTACCACATCTTAACACCATTGCCCAAGAGTTGCTACAGCAGTTCCCTTTTACCCAGTATATCACATCCAGCCAGAGAGGAAAAATAATAATAATAAAGGCAAGTCACACTGATGGCAAAAACCATGGTCTGAAGAAATGAGCAAGCATCAGAACAGATTTTGGTAAGAAAAGAATGTCAGAATTATCAGAACAAGAATTAAAAACTAAACTGAACATGGAAGGAGGCAAGACATTCGATAAAGTAAATACCACATAACACAGTATGGGAATTGGGAACAGTAATAAATAGTCTACAAAAGAACCATCACTTACATAATACAACTTTTTTTGTATCAACACTTAAGACTGCAGAACTTTTGGGTGAGATGGCAGACCAGAAGCTGCCTCTGTATAGCCAAGAATAACAGGAAAATAATCTGCAAATAACGACTCCATAAAATCACAAAGGGTACAGGACACCCGAAGAGTACAGAGAAAAGGACGGTGACAACCAGATGCTGCCACACCCAACAGTGCTCCACCAGAAGCATCACCAGAAAACATCACCAGAAGGTAAGCTGGGAGGCCCCGGGAATGAGGCAGGCAGGCCCACCCTCAAGAGAAGCAGAGTCCTCGCTAGTCTCACAGTCAGCTACAGATTTCGACAAAACGATGACTGTGGTCTGCAGTGGGCAGACGTCTCAGTCCATAGATTCAAGTACCACCTTCCACTAACACTCCATCTCCCCGACACCGTGCTTCCTTTTTTTCCTTATTAAACATTATTTCTACTCCAATGTGTTTGTGTGTTCATGCATGTGCACATGTGCCTGCAAATGTGTGTACAAGTATGCAGAAGCCAGAGGTCAGTGCTGAGTGTCCTCACATTCTTTACTTTACCTTCGGCTTGGTTTTTGAGACAGGATTCTCCCTGAACCTAGAGCTTAGAGATTAGACTGGATGACCAGCAGGATCCTGGGTCCTGTCTTTACCTCCCACACTGCTGTGCCTGGCTTTCTCACATGGGTTGGGGGAATCGAACTCAGTTCTCCTCCACTGTATTTTTAGAGTGCTTTTGGTATTTTTTTCTTAGATTTATTTTTGATTGTGCATGTGTGGTGTGCACAAACGGGGGTAGGGATGAGTACTGGTGTCCTCATGAGGCCACGGGCAGCAGACCCTCTGGAGCAGAGTTACAGGCAATTCTGAACCACCCAACAGGCACTGAGAACTGAGCTGGGTCCTCTGCAAGGGCAGTACTCTCTCTCACCCACTGAAAAAGCTCTCCAAACTGTCTCTTCTTATTCTTTACCTTCCTTCATATGCTTGTCTAATTTTGTTCAGGCATCTTTTTTAAATTATTGGGCAAGGTTTATTTATTTTTTTTCTTTCTTCTCTTATTTTTGCCTCCTGTGTTCCTCCCTCCCTTTGTTCTTACTACCATACTGTTAGAAGTATTTCAACTTACCTTCCTGGGCCTGATTGTGTGTGTGTATGTATGTGTATGTGTATCACATATATCATACATACATATGTATGTATGTATGTATGTATATTTTATATATGTGTGTGTGTATATATATATATATATTATATATATATATATATATATATTAGTTTTTGTGATTGCTTTTTAAATACCAGTATTTAGATTTTATTCTTCTTGAATTGATCTTGCTTTTGAACTTGTCTTTTGTTACATAGATAATAGGCTCTTGCTGTATTCTCGTCCTCACTGCGTTTTTCTCCACGATGCTTCTCTTCCTTTTTATTTTAGCCTTGCTTCTCCTATTTAACTCTTCGGCCACCTTCCTTTAACTCATTGATTTGTTATTTCCACATTGACCCTAGTCATTTTGATTGCAGAGTATATTCTATGTTAATTTCCTGCATTGTTGGCTTGTGGTCACTGGTGATGTGCCTGTTGTTGTCACCATATAATTTTGTTTCCTCCTTGCTGAGGATGCTGGGGATCAAGCACCGGAGAGAAGATGCTCAATAAAAAGACCCCCATTAAAACCAGAGGCAACAGCCAAACTAAAAAATAAATAAATCACACCACAGAAACAAAAGAGATGAGAAAAAGCAAGGTGATTTGACTTCTCCAAAAGATCAAAACTCTTCAATTACTGAATTCAAAAATAATAAAGTAGGTTCAGTATGGAAGAAGATTTCAAATGTTTACTAGTAAAAAAAATGACTCAAAATCTCAAACAGATACAAACAAACTAAGAATTCAGTCCTGGACCTGGAAAGGAAAGGTAGTAATGTAGGCAAAGAGAGCAGAATGGATAAGAAAATAAGCAGACAATGAGAAGTGCCCAGAAAGCCATAAAGACGCAGGAAGGAAGCGAAGACTACTGAAGAGACAGATGTCTGGAAAGGCAAAACCGTCAACAAAGCAAAGTAGGTGCAGAGGAACCATCACCAACAACAGACTTGGAAGTAGAAGAAAGAACATCAGGAACAGAGAACAGACAGAAACAGGAGTGGGGCAACAGTGAGGGCGGTCACAACATTTAAGAGCAATCAAGAGACCAGACCTAGGAATCCACAGCCTAGGAGGAGCTCGGAAAAAGCGACAGGCAGAAAGAAACCAGTCACTGAAACTGTAGCACAGATTTCTCAAATGCAGAGAAAGCAATGGATACATCCAAACACCAGAGGCACTAGAACCCCAAATGGCCACGAACAGAGAACTGTCCCACACATTATCGTCAAGGTGGGAAAACACAAAACAAATAAGCAATATTGGGAGCTGTAAGGGAGGTGCTGGGGAGATGGCACAATGAACAAAGTACTTGCTGTGCAGTGACAAGGACCCAAGTTAGGGTCCCAGTACCCACAACAAAAGATGATGGTGCACGTCTATAACATCAGTGCTAGGGACCACAACAGGGGAACTTCAGGGAGCTCGGTGAGCAGCCAAGCCAGATGAAGAGGCAAGGTTTAGTGAGAGACTTCATCTCAAAAATTAAGGTGAAAGAGTTGGAGAGGTGGCTCAGTGGTTAAGAGTAGTGGCTGCTCTTTCAGGGGGCCAGGGTCTATTTTACAGGATCCACATGTCAGCTCCGTAACCAATTCCAGGCTCAAAGGATCTGACACCATCTTCTGGCCTCTGCACACACATGGTACATAGTCACACATTCAGGATAAACAGCCATATACACGGAAATAAATTTACAAAACAAGATGAGTAGCAACTTCTCATTTCAACAAAAAAAGGTTCTTAGGCAGGCATGGTGGTGCACACCTTTAAGTCCCAGCACTTGGAAGACAGAAGCTGGAGGATCTGAGTTCAAGGGCAGCCTAAGTTTATGTAGCAAATTCCAGTCCAGTCATGGATACACAGTGAGATTTGGTCTGAGAAGGAGAAAAAAAGGGCAAAGGTCCTTTAGAAAAGTTGGTCCAATCTAGTAAGCTAATTAACTAGAAGAGTCTTTTGACTCAAATTCATGAAATTAGATGAAACAGAAAAGGTTATTATATCATTCCAAGATCTCCTTCAAATGATGACTTAAGTTAAATCCTAGGAACTCACATGGTAGAAAGGGAGAACCAGATCTCCCAAGTGTCCTCTGACTTCCACACAAATGTCCAGATGTGCACACATAAACACATAAATAAACATTTAAAAATTAGACATTGAAGCTCTTCAACAAATTATGCTGGGAACCACAACCTGCAGAAAAATGAAGTTGGGTCCACATTTCTGATTGCATCAACTTAAAATGGATCAAGGACCTGAATGTAAACCTGAAATTTTCAAACTGCTAGAGGAAAACACTTCAAGGCAGAGATGTAGGCAAGAAGATTCTAACAGCACAGGAAAATAGTCTCAAAATTAACATATGGAATTAAATTAAATTTAAAAGCTTCTACACAACAAAGAATAGAATCAGAGTGAAGAGACCGGCTATAGAATGGAGGCATTTGGCTACCATACATCAGTTAAGGAATAAATACCTAGAATATATTAAAAACTGTAAAAAAAAAAAAAAAAAAATGAAGACCAAAAAAAAAGCTAAATCATCCCATCCATTAATGGGCTAATACATAAAATAGATAGCTCTCAAAAGAAGAAATACCAATGACCAATGAATGCATGAATTTATACATAAATTCATTATGCTTATACAAATTATATATACATGTATTTATGTATATATAAACATAACGGAATTTCATTCACCCTAAAGAAAATTGAAATCAGGGCATTTGCAGGATAATGGCTGCAATGGAGATTATAAGTGAAACTGTCAAACTCTAAAAGACAACTGTCACATTTCCTCTCCTACATGACTCTAGACTTGTGTGTCCGTGCACAGGCAAACATGTATGTAGGTCATTAATGTCAAAAGGAGACCAGGAGACAAATGGGACAGATCTTAAGGGAAAGAGAAGAGGAAAAGGAGATACTCATGGCATGAAAGCAAATGGAAGACCAACTGCAGGCAGAAAGGCAGCAGACCAGGCAAAGGGGGCAGGAGAAATGGGGCAGCAGTGGGAGAGCAAGAAGAATAATGAAGGAAAATGGAATTTATGCCTAAACATGCCATAACAAAATCCATTACTTTGTATACCAATCTAAGGTACTTAAAGTTGAGTGAATTAGAGAATTTTATTTTATAAGGAAACTGAATAAAATTCATATCCAGTTAAATACATAACTAACCAATTTGTTTATGACATTCCAATAAACCATGATGCAAAACTTAGTACAATCATGATACTTAATAATAAGCATGCAAACATGATTCTAAGATGAGTAATAAATTTACTAACAGTTGTATAAAAGAAGAAAAGGGAAATATTAAAGAAATATTAAGAAAACAGAGGAGAGACAGGCTGGGTTATCAGTTGCCCTAGATATATCAATACATAAAATCATTAAGATGATTTTATTTTTTAGATAGGGTCTCACTTCGCAGCCTAGACTACTGGAACTCACTAAGTCACTCAGGTTGGCCATCCTCCTACCTCAGCCTCCCTAGAGCTAGGATTACAGCTATGAGCCACAACACCCAGCCAGTAAATTATTTTTTTAAGGATGCCAGACTATATGAGAACAATCTAGATGAAAGCATATCGTATATAGCTAAGCTACAAAATACAAGCATTTCTATTGCTATCACCATAGAAAGCACAAGGAACATTCAGTTTGCATGAAGAAGTGGAGGATAAAGGAAAGACCCAAATATGACAGCATGTGACTAGCAGAAAAGCTACTACAGAACATTTGGATGTTTCCACGTTTCCGAGAGCACTTTTCCCCATGTGATCAAATGGCTATTCTGCAGTCTACCCACCACATGAGTACTGTCAATGCTACATGTAGGCCCATGACTCGAATTAGAATGTGTGGTTTCTAAAGGAGATAGGGCAACCCTGTACATGCTTTCTTTTCCTCTTCTGAGGGGCTACCTTAGCAGCTTGTACGGCTAGCTTTAAAACTGCTTCAAGAATATAGGTAAAGTACCACTGTTTGGGGGTGTACTGTTTTCCTTGACTCTCTAGATTCTGGTGCCATGTGACACACTTTTCATAGAGATTTGCTTGCCTTTGAACCAAGTGACTCAGGTATTCCTTTAAAAGGCCCTTCTTGGACGACAGGGGACTTAGCGGCATGAATGGTGAGGATAAAGAAGTACCCGACCTGCACACTGATGTTCCAACTTCATAGCTCCGGTGTAATTACATACTGAAATATTTTTGATAGGATTGAACTTGCTTCAGGGCAATTTGTAGGATCTACTTTAAATTTAAAAAAAAAAAAACATTCAGATAATTACCATTACTTTCTGTGATGTTTTAGGTACAACCTGATTTTTCAGAATTTTTCAGCTCCAGGGTGATAAAAATACCTTAAACTTTCTACAGTTAAAAGGGCACGCGATTAAGCATTTAAAATTAAAGCTGAACCATGCTATTCAGTTACAGCATAATTCTCTAAAATAGTGTGCAAATAAAAGGTGTAATATAAAGATCAATTAAGTAATTTATGTTTTTCAATGAGAATGATGCACAATGAGCTTTGTACAAGTATCCAGTGCACACTACCGTGGAAAAACTGTAGAATCTAGCAGGGTGTAGGTAAGTGGTGGAGAGCAAGAGTGCACACTTGAGAAAGGCCCCAGGTGCAGTCCCCAGCACCAGGAAGAAAACAGGGCTGGCTGTACAATCTAACCAGTGTTCTTCAGAGTGCTTTCCTTCTTCAAGCATTAACGTGAAAATACGAAACATACAGAGGAGATTAAAGAGACAATCTGACAACAGAACTCTCGGACCTGTTTTCTGTCTGGGCAGTAAAATTATTCCATGGATTTCTTAGTATACTTAGTAATATAAAAAAAGCAACACAACTAACTATCACAATAATTTACCATGTCAGGCACCGTCTTCCAGAACACATGCTAAGGGACACTTAGATGAAGTAGGCATGTGTTTAGCCTCACTTTACAGCTAAGTAAGTTAAGGTATGAGTTCTTCACTGGCTTTACCAGGATCGCACCACTACGGAAATACCAGGCCCTTGCACTCTTAAATATCACAACTACTGACATTTAAATGTCTCTGAAGAGGTTGATGCTGACTGCACCTGACATATGCAAACTAGAATTGGGGGTTTTCCCCGATAATTAGTTTTCAATGAAACAAAAACTACCTTTTAAATTTTACGTTATAATTGTGTGTGTGTGGGGGGGTGTGTGTGCCAACATTCACATGCATAAGGGTGCCCACAGAGACCAAAAGAGTTATGGGCAGTTATGAGCACTTTCACCTAGGTGCTGGGAGTTAAAATTAAATCACTGAGCTATCTCCTGAGCCCCAAAGTCTATCTTCAATTTCCTTATATATATCTCCCTATTCCTAGAGAGTCCTGACAACCTTGGTAGAAAGCAAACAACAACAACAAAAACTATGTTGTACTTCATTTGCTGTAACAGCATTGGTAGCTAACTGACCCCTTGTCTGTTTTTCTGTTTGTTTTGAAGACCATTCCCATCATTTGCCTACTCTAAAATAACAACCGTCTTGTCAAAAGGTACTGCTGTTATCACCACAGTTTCAACTGCTTATGAACCCCCCAAGGCTTATCTGTTAGTTAAACTCTGTCTTTAGCTCTCCTCCCGTTTCCATTGGCAGTTTTTATCATTGTTCTTCGGCTGGGTTTTAGGTAGTGGAGGTCAAAGTTCATTTCTGGCCGTCTTCCATTCACTTCTAACAGGCAGGGAGGTTACGCTGGAGTAAGAAAAGGTGCCCTTCAGAGGTTGAAGCAGCCAAGCAGCACACAGTGTGCTTTAGCTTATTCATAAAGATAAGTACCTTTAAAAGGTCTTACTTTTGAAAGTTAAAGCCTCAGACTTGACTTGGAGGATATTATCTAGCAAGTTACTTCAAGGTAACTGTTGATAAAATTCCATGCCAGTTTCTTTTGCTGTTATACAACTACTACCATTCTGAGAAGAGCTGTCAATCACACCATGCCTGTGGGGCTGGGATGTGTCTGGTGTGGTGCCCAGCATGCTATTGGTGCTCCAACTGTAATTCAAGCAATAACAACCACTACCAGGTTACTGCACGCAAAAACAATTTGACAGAAAAGCTATCCGCAGTTCAGAGTCGAAAGTAGAAAGCAGGTTTAAGCGCTTCTTTTGAAAATAGTTTAGCAGTCAAGTTCATGGTAGAGAAAAAAAAAAACACTGAGGAAGGGTTTTGAAATGCTTGGTTTTTGTTTATTTGTTTATTTTTATTTTTTAAAGATGAGCACAGGACTCTTTCACAGGATGTAAGGAAGATAAACCAGTGTATCTCTCTCCCACAGAGATTTTTTAAAGGTAGGTGATTTTGTTTCTGGAGGAGAAAACTTACAAGAGAAAGGAAAAGATCTGTCTCTGCCTGTTCTTCAAAACTGAGAGTGAGAGAGATGGAGGGCGGGGTGGAGGGAGGAGGCTTCATCAGAAGTCAGGGAAGAAGGTGTTTGCCAAAGCAACCATTTTTCAGTAATACGGGAGACGTGGAGGTGCTTGAAGAGGCATGTGGCGCAGGAGTCAGGCGCACAGAACTGTACGACTCTAGATAAACTAAGACTCGTTTAAGATTTAAAAACCTGTATTTAAAAACCCTAATAAACTGTAAGTTTTATATGGGGAAAAAAAGGAAGACAATAAAACTTTTATAGTGTGCTCCAGTGTAGTTAAAAAACTATCAGTGTACACAGCAAAATTAAAAGGCACAGATTGCTCTGCTCTTACTATGTGTGAAAAGATGTCTCGGGTTTCTGGAGATAGACACGGGAAGCCTAGTAAGTTCCCTGAGGAAAAAGAACAAGATCGGGAGATAGAATTACTTTACTCCTTCATAAGAACTTTTTAAAGGAAAACTATGGCCACATATTACTTTTTCAATTAAACTTCTCATTTCTAAAATAAGAGCATTATAAAAATTATAAAATTATAAAAATAAAGTTAATTTTAAGACTAATAAGGAAATTTTTAAATAGAATTTTCATTTTCCCGTTTTCATATCAATAGCTTAGTGACATTAACAAACTTTAGGAAAAATTTGCATTTCTATAAAACTCCTTAAAGGAATATTTGATCTATGTCAGACCTTTCTTGGTCAGCACGACAGCAGCTAGCCACACACTGAAGGTTTTGATCTCCCAAGCCCTACTTACTATCTTCTACTCGTACTGGACCATTTTTGGTTCCCAGAAACAGCATGGGCAGCTTCCGATTTCACAGCCACTGCCTTCTGTGGTCTTTAAAATAGCTGCAGATTTCTGAGACACAAACTAGGTGTGGGCTTTAACAGTTCTTGGGGCAATTCTTACTTTGTTGTTTAGAAGTACTTCATTTGCCTTACTTTAAAATATTTTTTAAAAAATGCCCTACACATGAAAAAATAAAGAAAAAGAGAATGTTCTGTGGTCACGTGATTTCAATGTCAAAACCTTTATCATTTTTTACTGACTAAAATATTAATAATTTAATAATACCCTAGAGACAGTGACACACAGCAAACAGAATTCTTGCCCCATTTAAAAGCAGGGATGCTATAGTACAATGACAGGAAAATAAGTATGTCATAACGAGAAGGTATCAAGTATACTGTTTCTTCTGCTGTGTAAAAGGGGAAACCTCCGGCCCCCATGACCAACTGGATAAGCAGGTGACCACACAAACTTGTTTATTTTTTTGGTTGACTGGGCAGAACACAGGCAATCTCCCTGTGGTACTACACGAAGGGAGGTGTCACTTCATCAGAGCAGTTGGGCTGCCTCGGAAGGCAAAGGCTTTCACACCCTGGAGCACCTTCTGTTTACAGATGGTTGTGACCCACAATCTAATATGCCTCCTGTGAAAATGGGCATCCTAACCTAACTACAGAGACACACGACTTGTTAACAAAACCCAATTCATAAAATGCTGAGAAGAAAGACTTAGGTTTCGGCAGTCACATAGTTTCCTGATCATTTCCAGGCAGGGCCCCAAACAAGCTGTTTAAAATGGACTAAAATCAGTGCAGGAATCTCTGAAGTAATTGATATATTCTAGTAAACGGTTCCTTCTAAAATTAAATGCCGAGTTCCATTTTTACCCTGATTACCATTTTAAATTGAGATTATCTCCTAGGAAAAGATGGCTGGAGGGATGAATTATGTTGAGGCGGGATGGCGAGAACAGAGGAGGCCCAGATGAGCCAAGAAGGGGCAGAAAAGTCGAACATAAAAGAACTCATTTCTGTTCCATTACTTTAATAGTCCTTTAAGAAAAGAGTAAATACGTTAGCACATAGATCAAATCTGTTCTAGTTGTCTATTCTTTCAGCTTTTTAAAGTCAACATTCTTATGCCAAGCAACTATCCAGAAAAGATGGGTAGAAAGTCTACTTTTTATCAAAGACCACTGACCACGGGGGAAACAAAATCAAGGCAGAACAGAAACAATGACTTGAACCTACACAGGTTTGGTTTTGTAGACGCTGTTTGTCTTCTTTCAGGGCCCCTTAGGTAGTCCAGGCTGGTCTCACAGTCACAAACCTGGTGCCTGAACCTCTCAAGAGCTCGGGCTATCGCATGTGCCACTATATCCAGTCAGCTCATATTTTTATGTGAATTTTTTACAGTTTAAGAAAAGAAAATATAATGTTGCTCTAATCTGACTCTACACTAATTCAAACTTTAATAACAAAGAAACACCAAGTATACACATAAAGTATAATATTTTCCCTTAATAAGGGACAATTTGTGAAGGAATTAGAGAGTAGGCGTAGAGGGAGAAACGGCATTCAGATGAAGCTGGACCAGGAGCAATGATGATGAGTTCAACGATGGGCCAGTACTGAACCCTGAAGGAATCTTAGGAAGAAAGGAGCTGGATTAAAGTATCATCAGAGAACACCTACTTCTGACCTATTTTCATTTCTGAAATGTTTCCAGACAGGCATGTGCAATCTGAATCAGAAATTCGATAACTGTTATCTGGAGTTACTAAATCATTAGATAGATATGTTATGTAGAACCAGAACCAAGGAGGAGACCACTAGAACTGGGATCAAACAGGTAAGAAAAGCTACACCTCAATGGAGTGGGCTGAAGGAGCAAAGAAGAGCAGAGGCAGGAGAATGCCGCTTTCTGTTTAAAGTTCTTCATGGTTTTGACTTGTTACCATTTGTGTGCAGCAGGAAAAATAAAGATGTAACCTTTAAGTTCACAAACAACGAGAGCCGGAACCCACGCTGAAAGCCCCTCTTCAGGGGAAGGGGCAGCTCTCTCTCTTTTTTCCTTTTGCTAATTCCATCAAAAGGTTCTTGTCAAAAACAGGTTTGATTTTCTTCTCTGTGTATACACGTTAGTTACGGATGATTAATAAAGCATTCATTCTTCTGTTTGCTTTGGCAGAGAAGTGACTGGGGCTGTGCTAGCGTTACGGAAATATTTCACTTTATGTGGAAAAGATATGAAGTATTGCTTATTTAAATACACATATGGTTTAAAAAGTTTATTTGTGTTTACGCGCACAAACAATAAAAACATTTCAGTGAGAAGCGAAGAATTTATAAAAAGACTATGAAAATATTATGCTTATTCAAAACAGGTTTTGTCGATTTATCTATTTTAGTGGAATGACAAGTCAAATTTTGGTAGAATGATAAAGAGAGCTAAAAAGATTTCACATTAAATACGACAAAAGTAATGACAATTTAAAAATATTTAAATATACAAAGACCTTACAAAACAAAATCCTATAGTTTAAAAAGTAGTTATACTACAAAAAGAGTTCTCCCCAGTTTAGGGTATCTGGACACACAAACTTAGCCAGACTCATAGCCACTGAGAATTCATATTTCAAGTGCACGTTTATAAAGCAGCCTTCTCTTGGAAATCTGTTATGATACAAGCAGTCACAGAGAAATGTCAATGATATCTATGCTTTAATGACTGCCATAGAGTCATTTCATAAATTAAATTACTTTGTCCATCCAGAAATAGTAGTTAAAGCAATTTAGAGTCTGGCAATGCCTGCTTGGTTTAAAGTCAAAGCAGTAACCTGATGTAAGCAACCACACAGTGATGACCTGAGACTTTCCCTCACTGGGTCCACCACCATCAAGTGAAGGACAACACCGGTATGTCAAAAAATGCTGTGAGTTATCTAGAAATCGCCAACTACAGAACAGAGAAGACAGCGGGAGTCTGCATCAGCTCCCAGATCTCCATTTTACCCCTAAACTGCTAATGAAAGTGGCTTATAAAGAAAGAATTAGATGAGGGATGGAACTTGGGTGTGGGCAGGATAAGAAAGACTGATGGCAAGTGACTTGTAAAAAATGTCATAGTGAGCAAGACTTCAAACCTAGTGCTACCCTCACAGGCACTTCCTCTAACAAACACAGACTCTTTCCTCTCATTTTCCCTCCTTCCGACCACGTTTGGCAGCTCCCATTTCTTTCTATCAGAACTAAATTATACCCCTCTTCTACTTTTTCCTCCCAATGAAAAATAAAACACAAACAAGCCAATCTAGTCTTTTGTATTTCCCCTTTTGTTAGTGGCTCCTACGTAATAGGGAGTCATTATTTACAAAGTATCACTGCCAGTTTAGACTCATTCTTCTCAGCCTTCCTACCAAATTAAATTGAGCAATTTCAGGTGGTTCCCGTTAACTTTATTCCATTTTGTCACACTCCCTAGGCATCACTTTCATTTTATATGATCTACTTGCTGACATGTGTGCAATGAAACCTCCCTCTAAACTCAACTCTGAACCTTGCCACAAGAACTGCCCTTGAATCAACACGGCCATTGCAAATGCCTGAGTGAAGGACTAGTTTTGTCTACTAATCTGAAAGCCTATAGATTTCCACTGAGTCAAGCTATCGCTGGCATAAATTCTAACCTCAGAGTCACCTCAGCGTAAGTGGAGGCCCTCTCATGGCTCACATTTGTGAAAAAACTTGCCAGTGCCTGAGAAGAAATCAACCACTGTGAAAAGTTTGAATTAACAAACATTTTTATACTTAGGAGAAAACATTCATTCTATAAGCACTTATAAAAATAAGCCTTAAAAGGACAGGCATGGTGCACATTTTAAAATAAGAATAATGCTAATTGTAAATGTCTCTAAATGTGAACAGCAACCTAAAACTCATACATGCACATGTTCAAATAAAAAGAACAATGCTAAAGTAAAAAAAGTTTTTATTAATATAAGAATAATTTTCCTTTTGAATATTTCCAGTCATTAAGTTGGTTGTCTAACAGTTATAGCTATCACTTTTATTTGTAGATTATTCCTTGCAAATCTGATTCACAGATTCTGTCACAGAAAATACCTTACTTAGGCATCAAACTAGGAGTGTCGTAGGTAACAGAGCTTAAACTTGTCACTCTAAGTTTACTAAGAATGAAACTGGACATATACAAATGCATAATGTTTTTGCTACAGTTTGTAAATTGACAAAAAAAAATAATTTTAACTCTTAAATTAGCAGGGAAATACAAAACTATCATGAAAATTTGAAGTCAAGTTAAAAGAAAATCTGCAAGTATAGGATACTAATGACAAATTCATCTTTAAGATACTGAGCATCTACTGTTTGAAAAGCCCTGTTCTGAGTGTACAAATTATACATAAGAGTTATGTCACTAAATAAGCAAATGCATGAAAAGAATATAGAAATCACTGACTGAGCTGGGCTGTGCGACACTACTGGTTTCCAGGGGCAAATCTCACGTTAAGTTACAATCGTTCTGAAACTCACAGAACTGGCGATGCATGTCCTAGTCTTTAAACTGGCTCAGACAGCAGCACACATACTACTCAATGACTGTTCCAATGGCAACTGTAAAAAGTATATGCAGAGAACCAAAACAATGTGCTCTAAGTAGTATAAGTCAACCTCAATCCAGTGTAGCCTACATGTAACAAAGTGCCCAATGCTGTAGACAGGTGTAAGAAGGTTAGTATAGTATAACTATCAGAAATCCTGAAGTAAAATGCTTCCAGAGCAAATTCTAACCAGTTAAGAAATGTACAGAGAACCATAGATATGGAGTATCCTTGTTTGAATAGTGAGACAGAAATTTACAATTTAACATTAAAATAATTCTCTTTTAAAACAGTCTCTAATTTAGATATCTAAACAAGGACCAAAATATTAAAGAGCACTCTTAACCAAATAGTTTCATATTTTAGTTATCAAAACAAGATGGCCATCTAGCTATACAAAACAAAACTTTATTAAAATTTACTCTTAGAAAATTTTAAAAACTTTGTTGACAAACAAATGACTTCATAAGTTTTTTGTTAAATGTTTATATTCATTATTTTCACACAATTATAAGATTAAAACATTTAATTTTATACTTTTAAAATTTTAAAATGAAACTAAATTATAACATGATTCCATAAATTGATTTTCCAAAAATATTAGCATAACTTATAATTGAGGTTGTAATGCTAGTGTGTAGATAAAATTCACAGGTGATCTTGTACACTGGGCTCAAACAGATAATTCAGGTGTTGTTTTTGGGTGTTTAAGTCTGTGATACTTTGTTTAAATACTATCAAATAACCAACCTCATAAAATTGATCTTTATGTAAAAACCTTTGGCTATAAAATACCTTTATTCTTCTAAGAAAATATCAAATCCAAGTTTTCTAAATTAGTTGAATTTTGTTTTATTTAAAGAGATACAAGAGCAAATATCTAAAATCAGATTATCAAGTATATAAGAATACTTAAAGTTCGTGGCTAGAACCTTAGAGTAGGAACAAAGAAATGAGTGATAGTTGGGCTAGTTTCTAGATCACCTTAGTTTCTTTATCAGCAAAATGAGAGAGAACTTAATGATTTCTAAGCCTCATTTAAGCTCAAAATGTCTGATTATTCTTATCTAGAAACCCATGTCTACACAAGGAAACAATGGTGAGTTAGAACTTACAGGAAACAATAGGGCATTACAGCATTATTTTGCAGTGTATTACTGCAATGAATGATTCCAAAGCAATGTGTTCAAGATAAAACACAGGAGACCATTAAATAGCTGTGCTCACCTAATGACGGCATAGACACTAACATCTATAAAATAAGGCATTTCGTTTATACCTCATTCAGAAGTATTTAAAGTACCTATAAACTAAAACAGAGACAAGTAACAAAAATTAAAGTGAAACATGTTAGAGTCACTTTTGAAACATAATTCTACTATACTCTCTCTTACATGTGGAAACCACAGCATGTGAAGTGTGTGATCACTAAAACCACAGCCTAACAGAAGTGTGTGTAAGGGGGACACTTAGTTCTTTTAATTAAATGTGGTACTTAAGCCGGGCGTGGTGGCGCACGCCTTTAATCCCAGCACTCGGGAAGCAGAGGCAGGCGGATCTTTTGAGTTCGAGCACTGGTACCAATGAGCTCAGAAAGCGCAAAGCTACACAGAAAACTGTCTCGAAAAACAAAAAAAAAAAAAAAAAAAAAAAAAATGTGGTACTTAGAATGACTAACATTACTTCTGTAAAATTATAAAATTCTAAATATTTACTGTCTAAACATGCTACCAACAAGCATATGACTAATAAATGCAGCTTTTAAAAGGGGAGGAGTCAGAGAGATGGCTCAGTGTGTAAGTACAGCCAACAATCCACATCGAATCCCAGGCCCTGATGTGGAGGAAAGAGCTGACTTCAAGTCTGGCATCTGACTTCTACACACGCACCACACCACGTGCGCACACACGCGCACACACAATGCAATGAAAAGTTTAAGGGAGAATGAACAATGTGTTAAGATGACACTGATTATTGTTGGAGTTCAACTTTGTTTCAAAGTACTTTTTTCAAAGACCATCCAACCACCTACACGTTATTTTAAAACCCAAATAAACAAAAGACCTTTGTGCTACAAACTGTCCCTGACTCCACTCTGGCATTTTCAGCAAGCTGATAAACCACTCTGCTTGTTTTCTTCCAATACAAACCAAGCCAAGAAGCAGTTTCTTCACTTATTTGATTCAATGTCCCAAGACACTGCAGGGGTAAAGGTCAGTCATTAATAACACACACTGTTGCTATAGTAAAAATAGAAAGAGTCACCTGGGACCTGTGCCCCAGACAGGCCTACTTGAATTCTATGAAGGTGCAAGGAGATAAAGAAGTACAAAGTACCTTTTCCCACTCATCTACGTTCTGCCATGACACAGCACATGAAGGAGGGTGCTGGAAAACAAATGAGCTTTAGGTAACTGGCAACAGAGCACTTTTTCCCTAGTAGCCTTAACAATCTTGTGTTTCTTACAATCCTCAGGAGTGCAGCCCTGTGGGCATCTATGACAGCATCACGAGGTCTCAGATCTAGTGTGGGTGGGTGGATAAAGTTGGACACTGACCAGTTTGTGTGTGCTGAAAAGGCACCGGGCTGGAACACTGTGTTTGGCATTGGCTATGAGACTGTTGGTGCAGTGGGTTGGAAGATGTATGCACTGGCACTCTGTGGAACCGGGAGGCATGCTTAAAAGGTTCTGGCCGTCTGAGTTTGGCAGCTATCTTCTACATGATCATGCAGAGTGAAGAGTAAAAGCCAGGGTCACACCTGTGAACACCAGAGAGCAGTGCACATCTGAGACAATGCCTGTCCTTTGCAACACTCAGCCCCGAGAAAAAGAAAACAGAGCAGTCTTTTGTGTGGAAAGAGGGTACAAGGTTGAGAAAGCCACGTCTAAAAATACTCAGAACTTAAGTTCTACTACCAACTTTCATAGTGGTATTTAAATTAAAACATCAACTGTAATTACAAACAGATGAAGCAATTTTCTAATACTTAAGTATGAGTATCAAGCCCTGAGGTCTTTCTCACTACACACACAAACCAACTAGAACACATACACATCACACACACACACACACACACACACACCACACACACACACACACACACACACACACACACACACCACACACACACACACACACACACCCACATATGCATATGTTGTCTCTCCAGCATACATTATGAAACATTTACTGCTAATAGTAACTTGGTATGGATGGCTACTCAGTCTCCTAGAGCATTTTTATAACAGGAGCAAAGGATTACCCCATGTTGTCTCTTTTCAGTAACTTGATATGGTAAAGGGCAAACAGTTCAGTTCCTCAAACGCACATAACTTTCGGTCTGTGTAGGTATGACTCAGGATCTTAGGCTTAACTCTTTATGATCAATAAAAGAAGGCAGCTATTGGAGACATAGCTCAGTGGTTGAGGGCCCACCCAGCATGTACGGAGTTTGATTCCCCCAGGCTGAAAAACAAAAGAGAAAGGATGGAAGGGAGGTGGGAAGGAGGCAAGGAAGGAAGGAAGGGAATGAACGCATACATGACAAATCCAAGCCACCTTCACAGGACAGATCATTTTCACAATCGATCCTTCCATTTTTCCTCATCACTATTAAATCAAACATTTTTCCTATCAGAGCCAAAATACAGAGACAGACTTACACATGTGTGAGCGGGTGGTATTTTACAGATCTATACTACCTCTAATATCTCCAAGAGGGCCACAGCATGCCTCAGATCCTGCTGTGAGTATGAAGGTAGAGGAATGGAATGCTATATTAGGTGGAGATTAAAATACAGCTTTCTTTTAGTCGTCAAAGCTGTACTGCAGAAGTAAGTACACAGCACGTAAAAGTACAATAAGATCATTTCTAAATAATGAAACAAAAAGCAATCATTTTTCCTAACCAAAGGAAGACGAAAGCGGCCTCTGGCAGATGAGCACACTGAAGGTGAACTCAGAGTGCAGACAGAGCCCTCCAGCACGATCACCGCTGAGTGGCTGACCAGCAGATGTTGCCGCCCTCCACCTTCACTTAGTTAAGTGCTCTAAATTGGGAGAGTTTGCTTTTAAAGAATAAAACATCACAAACAGGAGCTGAGTACAACAACATTTTCTATCGGGCACACTGGATGGTTTGAGTATGAAGCCTACAAATATTAGACGCAGGATTAGAAAAGCACAGAGAAATTCTTTAGCTGGAGCATTTTAAGCAGTGTCAGAATACAATTATACTATAGGTATAAAAATAGCCTTAGTATGCAGAAGTGAGCAATTCTAAACCACTGAACAGTGGACATTCCTTAATAATCCTTTTCTCTTGGTAACAAAACAAAACTGTTACTAACAGAAAAGCAAAAGGTTCCCAAAAGCCCTCCCTCTAAAACGCAATAGTATTTTGATATAAAGAAACCCCCGCACTCCATTCCCCCATCACAACCTTAAGGAGTTGCTACTTAAATATTAGCCGGTGCTCTGTGAATCAGTCTATATTAAAATTAGATAGTTCTAAACATCACACATATAAAAAAGTATTGTTTGACACAGTGCCATTTTGATGATAAATTGCAATCTATAGCTCAAATAATTCTACCTAGGGATTAACATTTCAGAGGCTGAGCCAGAGATTATGTGTGTGGATCTTGAATTTCATCATCTCCCTTTGGCACAATAGCTTATTCTTCCTTTTTTCATCTATTCTCTCACGAAGGGTCAGGGAAGCTTAGCCTTGCTGTTGCATTCATTTCATCTCTACATTAACCAGATACCTTGCAGTCTCTTTAGCTCTTATGTGTCATTTCTTTGCAAATACTATCCTGAACTGAGCGACTGCTAATGAGGTTGGTACCAAATCAAAGGGTGCCATCAAGTGGTTATAATACTCTAAACAGCATTACACCAAATGACGGTTCCAGAAAGATTTTCTTCACTACGGACAAGCTGTGCCACTCTGCTAGGAAAGAATACATTAAGGAAGGCAGGGAGGAACTATCCACATTAATTTTTACTCTTTATTTTCTATCCTTCCAAGATTGCTTTTCTGCATATTACACCTATAAAGTACAACTTCAGAGTCATGGTTAGGATTAATACTTAGGCCAAAATACTATCAAATGATATTAACTACAATTCAAGCAGAGCAGCACTACTGAGAACTAAATAATTCTATTAAAATTCATGGCTAGATCAATAGCTTACTTTTGAAAATGAGCAATAACACATACACTTTAAAATAAAAAATACAGCTCCTGCCTGATCCATTCTCTAGTACAAGGCTATCAAATAGCTAGTATTACTGGATGCATTACATGTAGCCATGCCCAATGCTAACAAGCAAGCGAGAGTCAGAAATACTCTCTTCAATTCTGCTATTAGAGTTACATCTTAGAATCTGGGGCTCTTTTTCTTCAGAAATATGTCTGTCCTCTTTTTGTTGCATGAAGTTTATTTGGAGAGGTGGGGAAAACAACTTAGAGAAGACAGGATTCATTTTAGCTCACAGTTCCACATTCACCACAAGGAATGCCTAGTAGCAGGAACTCCAGGAAGCAGAGGGAGACAGACAGTGTGGTCAGCTTCCCTTTGTCTTTATATACAGTCTAAGATTCCACTATGGGTGGGTCTTCCCAGCTCAATTACCCTAATCAAGAGAATCCCCACAGGGCCAGTAAGATGAGGAAGAGTTCCATCCCTGGGACCCAGATAGTGACAGACTGGAACTTCTCCCTCAAACAGTCCTCTGACCTGGCACAAGAGCACATGCATACGTGTACACGCACATGCATACTCTCACACTAAACATACAGCCCAGCATGGCAGCACATACCACCTTTAACCCAGCATTTAGGAAGATAAGGAAGACTGATCTCTGAGTTTGACACCAACCTGATCCACACAGTGAGTTACAAGCCAGTCAAGTTTACCCAGTGTCCCCAACCAGAAAAAGTAATAGTTTTGCTGTTTTGTTTTGTTTTGTTTTTTGAGTCAGGGTTTCTCTGTGTATCCCTGGCTGTCCTGGATCTCACTCTGTAGACTAGGCTGGCCTCAAACCTCCGCCTGCCTCTGCCTCCTGAGTGCTAGGATTAAAGGCGTGTACCACCACCACCCAGTAAAAGTAATCATTTTTGAAAGATAACTCCCCCATAAGCATGCCCAGTAACCCATCTCCTTGATGATTCTAGATCTCATACAATTATAATTGAGATTAAATATTGCACTGGTGATTAAATCTAACGCCTCACCCATGCTAAGCAGGTTAGTGCTCTACCACTGAGCTACAGCCCATCCCAACCCTCTTTTTACTTTCTATTTTGAGACACAATTTCACTATGCCATTTGAACTAACCTTGAATTCAGATTGGCCTTCTACTTGTCATCCTCCGGCCTCAGCCTCCCAAGTAGCTGAGATCACATGACTATGTAATGGGGTCTGGCAAAGTTTTTATTTAGAGTCACAGTCAAAATAATCTAAGAAGGGCTTCAGAGGTGGCTCAGTGGTTAGAAACACATATTTTCTCTCTCTTACAGAGGACCGAAGTTCAGTTCCCAGCACCTACATCACATGGTTCACAACTTCTTGTAACTCCAACTCAAGGTACCCAAAGCCTCTGCCCTCCTCAGGTACCAGTCACTTACATACACATAGATACACACAGACACACATCCATTTAAAGTAAAAAATAAATGCATCTAAAAAAATCTGAAAGCTAAAAACTGATCTTTCAAAACACAAATCCAACCATATCTCTCTGCTTACAACATTTCCATGGCTCCTGACATCTTACTGCAATGAGAAATCAGAACCCCACAGGGCACAAGCAAAACAATATATTTTAATGAACCTGCAGGTAACTCTGATAAGTAGTCAGGTTTTGAACCCACAACTTTAAGATAAAGTTCAAGTTCATACAAGGCCATCCACCATGTTGCTCTTTAGTCATAGCTTCCATTCCTGCTGTTCATCCAGTTTGTACATAAAGTCACAGCGATTCAGCTCTGCTCTTGTACTGGGGCTTGTCCCCTGGCCCTAACCTAGACCATTTCCCTACCTGCTATCTGACAGGTGCATCTTTCAGAAGCTTTGGGATTAGTTACATGTCACCTTCCTAAAGCCTTCCCATGGCCTGATAAATACAAATGCTCCTTGTCACCCTCAGCAGACCTTCCCCTGACTCACTTCTGGCTTTACTGCAGTATTCTATGTGCTTACCCAGCTGTCTCCCTGACTGGACTGAAAATCCTTGTAGACTAAAACTTTGTCTTGTTTTCATCTCCAATGTCTAGTGAGGAAAAACATAATCAATTTTATGGTACCAGGTATAACAAGGTTAAAAACAAACCTCAAAACAAAACAAAACATTCACTCATTGTCTCTATGCACAAGAGCCTCTGTTATAAGGAGTTTGTGCCTACTCCTCTGTTTTAAAAGAATAAAGTGTCAATGAAACAAAATTAAACTTCAGAAAATATCACAAATAAAAAGCAAGAAGGCACATATTGCTGAACATCTTAACTGGAGAGGTTTGGTATGAAATAAGTAACTCCTCGGACTGCTAGTGATCTAATGAGTTATATACCAATTTCCTGTTGGTTGACCACTTTTCTAATGTTTTCCTTATTTTTACAGAGGAAGAAAAGGTACTTAAAATGTTTATTTTACTAATCAGTTTATTTCTAAATTAACCCCGGCATCAGAAGAAAAAAAAACACTCAAGTGTTATAAAATCAAAGCTATAATTCAGAAAGAAAAGATAAAGCAAGAAGAAAGCCATATTAAAATCTTTTAGCTGAAGCTGCAGCAGAGGGCTCCTCCTGCCCCGACCCCCTCCCCTCCTCACAAGTGCTTTCTAAAGGTAAGCTTTATTTTAGTTACAGAGGTAGAATGAGTAACAGTAAGAGCCAGTCTGGTGGTGGACGACTTTAATCCCAGCATGCGGGAAACAGAGGCGCGTGGATCTCTGTAAGTTTGAGGTAGTTCAATCCTGAAGCTCAGGCTACCCTGCTTCACCAAAATGATGAACTCCAAGTTCAGTAAGAGACTGAGGGAGCAATAAGGCAGACAGCCATTGAGGAAAACACACAAATACGTACATATACCACAGGAAAAATGGTGTAGTATCTGCATATAATCTATGCACATCTTCCTGTATTAATTACCTCTAGAATACTTACAATACCTAAAATAATGTATGTGCTTTATAAGTTACAGGAATACTATATTATTTAGTGAACAGTAATTTTAAAATGTATGTATATTGAGTACAGAAACAATTTTCCCCCTAAAGATTTTCTATCAATGGTTGGTTGAATCCAGAAGGCCAACTATGCATATTAAAAGTTCTTCCAAAATAGTTTTTATTGTAAACTGTAGTGGAATATTATTTTAACTAGGCAAAGATGTGTTATATTTGTTTATGCTGCAGAATATTACTGTGTAAAGGTGTGTTACTTTTGTTTACGCCATATTTGTTTAATTATGTAAAGATGTGTTGCATTTGTTTCTACTTTCCTGCCTAAGGCACCTGATTAGTCTAATGAAGAGCTGAATGACCAATAGCTAGGCAGAGTAAGGATAGGCGGGGCTGGCAGGCAGAGACAATAAATAGGAGGAGAAATCTAAGCTCAGAGGGAACAAATGGAGGAGGAGGAGGAAGAAAGAATGAGGGAGATGCCTGGGGCCAGAAGCCAGGCAGCCACTGGTACATGAGAAGCACTCAAAGTAAAATATACAGGAAGAAAGAAAAGTAAAAAGCCCCAAGGCAAAAGGTAGATAAAGAGAAACAGGTTAATTTAAATTAAAAGTGCTGGCCAGAAAAGAGCCAAGAAAAGGCCAAGCATTCAAAACTTAAAAAAAGAAAGAAAGAAAGAAAGAAGAGAGAAGAGAGAGAGAGAGAGAGAGAGAGAGAGAGAGAGAGAAGAGAAAGAAAGAAAGAAAGAAAGAAAGAAAGAAAGAAAGAAAGAAAGAAAGAAAGAAAGAAAGAAAGAAAGAAAGAAAGAAAGAAAGAAAGAAAGAAAACAAAAAAAGCCTAGCACAATAAACCAAGCTGATGTTAAGGCAAAGAAAATTCTTTGATTACTAAATTATTTTAGACTGGCATAACACGTTTCATGTCCCTAGGGATAAGACACTGTATTTTAATAATTTCTAGATGCCATGATTCTGATAAAAATCAACTATTAAACTTAATAAGACCACAAAACCATAATGAGTAATAAATGTTTCTCTACACTTACGATATAAAAATACTAATTACCAACTTTCTTCAGTGGTGTAGTCACTGAGAAGTTGGCCACTCTCTAGTAAATAAGCTCTCACTCAGGCACATGCCATCATTCCTGATTATACCCACCCAAAAGTATGAGGGGACTTGCTGGGAATGAAGAGTTCAGTGTGAGAGGGGGAGAGAGAAGTTAACTGGAGATGAAAATGACTAAAATTCATTATATGTGTATGAAACTGTCAGCAGAAAGTGAATTGATGGCAGTGTTAGCAACAATAAAGTAATATAGGGGAATTTAGAGAAATCAAGTTCTGTGCTAGACCAGCATAATTCCTTACCACATTCTAAATCGCAACCTTATATCCTCAGATAAGTACAGCTTACCCTTCCCAACAAAGAAGGCTCTTTACAGCAAATGGAGACATCACAGAAAACCACAGCAGATGGATCCACATCACAACTGCTGTGACCATCATAGAAAACCACAGTGGATGAACCCACATCGCAAACTCCTGCAGTTACAGTTTAGGGACCCATCATGAAGGAGGGAGTGGAAAGACTCAAAGAGCAAGAATACCAAGAAGTCTGTTGTGAAAAAGTCTCTCCTAGAAATGGATGCATAGCCAAGATCAGAACAATGGCAATAGCAATGGATATGCTAACCTAGGAAGGAGAAAAAATTGTGGGCTCTCACTCCTAGGTGAAGAACTACAGGCAATACTGAATACTGGGAGAAGGAGAATCAGCCTCTTCCAGGAATGAGCCCACTTACTGCTGTCCAGTGCTGAGTGGGCAGCCCTGAAACCATATACAAACACACACAATAAAACTGGACTCAGCACACTGATTGTATTATTTGGGCATACACATGCGTACATATGTAACAACAGACATCAAAGAAAAAGAGGCCACCACCTCTCCCCCTCTCAGGGAGGACATGAAAGGTTGGTGGTACAAATGAGAGGGCAGGAAGTGACATCATTCTACTTCATTCGAAAATACATTTTTACAAAAAGGACTAAACTAGAAAAAAATGAAATTTGTTTAAGTTTTGCTATTTCCAGTTTGTCTTTTATAATTTACTGTATTGCTGTCTTTGAGCAAAGACTTATGCAGAAGATCTCAGCACATAAACCAGTGTTCTATGGTGGCTGGCATGGCGGAACACCAGAAAGCCGAGATATATACACCTTACTGTAAGACAAGGCATGCTTCAGTTACAGAATGCTAAGCAAATACAGAGAAGCAAGTAAAAGTAACAAACCAAAAAGTCTTAAAACAAATGCTTTCTATTAAAAGTGCAATGTGCCATTAGGACCCAACAGTAAAACAATTGTCCGTGTCTGCTCTCTACTGGCTTCCATGGGGGAAGGCCTCGTGCAGACTCTTAACGTCTTTCATGTGCTGGATCTCTCACTGCTGAGTTTCTATGAATAAACATGTAAAAATTGCTCAAATGTACTGCTGCTTTCAAACATGTCTGAGGCAGCATTAGAGGTTTGTTTGAATAGCTGACTGTCTTGTTTATCAGCTTCCTCCCTCCAGTTGGTAAAAAAATAAAATTGAAATCAACTTTGGTCACATCTCTCTCTTTCATATAGAGACATTTAAATGCAGCTAGCAGGAAACAAGAATAATAAACTAAATGGTTCTCGCAATTTACAAGACACTACACTCGGCTACCCTGGCTCAATAATAACCACACAAATCACATGCCATCAAATTCATTGCAATATAAATGTTAGAGTTTAGGCTATTTATTTAGTTGATAGAAACAAGAAAGTAAAAGGCCATGGTGTTTTTCCATAACTCCCAGAAATCTGTTTCATTTTGATCTTCAAAGAAATACAGTAAGAATCTATTAAAATATTGTACTCAAAACTGCCTCCCCGTGCAGTTCACATGAAGTGAGATCCCTAATTTGCTGTGTTGATTGCGCTACTTCATATGTATTTTCCAGGTCTTTGGAGATATGTGTCCTGCTTCCTCACTGTTAAGAGTAATTAAGAGGAAACTCTGGCAAAACCTTGGAAAATGGGGAAAGCAAGGCTCTGAGCTTAAACATGGGTTTGAACCATGTGTACAAGAGATGCAAACTTAGATTTTAGTCTTCTCACGATTCCTGTTTTCTCTTTTGCAAAATGGGCATGTCTATAATCAGAATTCACTACTGCTACTAACAAACGGTGGGCCTGGAATGGAACTATTGAATACACCTTTTGGTGCAGCCTACATAAGGACGCAGGAAGGACGCCTTGGCTCTTTGCCTTACTCTCAACGGCAAACCCTCTCCTTCACTGGCGTTAGCACCAACTTCTTCAGGATTCCAGCATCTGCTGAAGACCAGCTGAGACAGCCAGTCTCATGGACTGAACAACTACTGGATTCTTAGACTTTCTGCTGGTAGACAGACACTGGTAAACTAGCTGGACCACAGCCTGTAAACTACTCTAATAAATCTCCCCACAAACATTATATATATATATATATATATATATATACATACATATATACATATATATGATATATACAACATAGATCTGATAGAATGAATGAATATATATTAAAATTAAACTGACATGTGAATGAATTCATTTTTTCATATATATATATTTTTTTTTCATTCCATCAGTTCTATTCCTCTAAAGAACCCTGACTAATACAGATCCTCAGTACCAATATACATGTCAAATGTGGCAATGTGTACATATAACCTCAGAGCTGGCTTGGGGTGGGAGGCAGAGGCAGGCAGATCCCTGAGGCTCACTGGCCAGCCAGTGTGGCCAAAACAGTGAGCTCTGGATTCAGTCAAAGATATGATGGAGAGTAGTTAAGAAAAGATACAAGATGTCAACCTCCAAAAGTCATATGCCACGTGTGTGTGTGTGTGTGTGTGTGTGTGTGTGTGTGTGTGTATGTGTGTGTGTGTACGTATGTGTGTGTGTGTGTACACAAGTGCATATACCTATATATTCACATGCACAGACATATACACATGCCCTCACACACACAGTTCTTTCCTTTCTACTTATTCATCATACATACCGTGTAAATTAGTGGGTTCATAGAAACCATACAGTAATTTTTTTAAATTCTTTATTATACAATTCAACTAAATGTCTATTAAGCCACTATAGCCCTAAAAAGCAACCACCGTTCACATGAAATATTCAAGAAGGTAACCTTTTGGACAAAATGCTGCTGCATGTGGGAGCTACAGTCTTGGTTGCCTGCAGACCTCTGCTCAAGCCCCTCAGCCCCTCAAGTATTACCTCTAATAGAATTTCAGATACAGCACCTATCTATACACTACAACACACTCCCACAATCAAACATACTAATATTTCTGTAACAAAATGAAAAAGCATTCACTCTAAGTGAGTTAAATACAATGAATAAACCTCATCTCTAGTCCAATCAAATTTTGCCAACAAACTGAGTTTCAAGCTGGGCGGTAGTGGCTCACACCTTTAATCCCAGCACTCGGGAGGCAGAGGCAGGCGGATCTCTGTGAGTTCGAGGCCAGCCTGGTCTCCAAAGTGAGTTCCAGGAAAGGCGCAAAGCTATACAGAGAAACCCTGTCTCAAAAAACAAAAACAAAAACCAAAAAAAAAAAAAATTGAGTTTCAAAGAAATTTTTCCAATAAAATAACTTTATATGGAGAGTTTAAATTTTGAAGTTACAGATAAAAGGTTATTAAAGTTTTATCCCCTAGGTTTGTTTATATCACTTTCAATAGAAAGCCTCCCTACCCCACCAAGAGTGGGCTCAGGACTCTCTATATAGGCACATATGGCATCCTAAACCTAATCTTAGAAGTTGCCTGTGTCTATGCCCAGATAATAGGATATCTACAGACATCTTTTCCATTATTACAGTCTCATTGCTTAGGAAGAATCTGCAACTTGTATTCATTTAATGAAAGATCATGAAATGTGTGAGCAATTACGGATACTTGTATGTTTATATAATAAACTTTATCTTTATGTATAAGGAACAAGTACCATCATAGAGATGAATCTGCACACAATGAACTAGGATAAATTTGGAAAAATCCAACTAACTCCAAAGCACTCACATTGTAGTAATTTAAAAATAGTGCCTTGGTGCTACAAGTTAAAGTATCCTTAAATCTGCTAGCTAGGGCATTTCACAAATTAAACTGACATGTGAATTACGTGATATGGCATGCAATGCACCTTGTGGCTATCATTTTGATGATGTGCTTTTGAAGTACAGATAAATATAACTCAATTCACTTCTGATGAGAAGTTCCCTCTCCACATCAGGAATTTGAATGTGAGATCTGAAATGGAAACATCCTTCTAATTATTACAGCCTAATAAAGCTAGCAAATGACTAACAAAAATGGCAGACAAGATGGAAAATAGAAAGCTGGAAGACAGAGTGGGAAATGGAAAGACTGATGACACAGTTCTGAGTTTCAGTTAGAAGAAAGAAGGTCTGGAGTGATGCTGGGCTATAGGCTCACCATGGAAGACAATAACGTGGTATGTGCTGTAAAAAGCTAGACACAAGAACTTAGAAAATCTCTACTACAAAGAAATGATGTTTGCGTAGATCTCTTTAACCTCATTTAAAGATTATATAATGTATGCATGTATCAAGACATCATGTTACCTGATTAATAAGTACAGTCTTTAGGTTTTATATAACATGAAAAATAAAGTTTAAAAGATGGAACACTAAGCAATAAACGGAGCCAAAACCAGGTTCCTGCTTCATGTCTCATATGGGCGGCTAGATGCCGCAACATGCAGGCTTGAGCTACTCTATGGCGCATTCACGACACGTGGGCTTGGCCTATTCCCGCCTAGTTAGACAGAGGTTTCTGTAAGCCACGCAACATGATGCTTGGTGGATTTAGCCTTTGCTAGTACACACACACACACACAACACAAAAGAGGTTTCTGGGCTACACATTGCTTTGACAAAAGCATAGACCCACTGTTTCTGAGAGTTGATGACTCCCAGAGCAGGCGGTAAATTGTACCACCGCCATGTTGGGAAGCTGAGGTGGGCGGATCCAGCAGCCACAGCGCAGTTTCAGTCTTAGAATGCTGCAGTTTAAAGCAATAGATTCACAATAAGACAGATTCAGATGGAACAAGACTTTAAATGCTTTACAATGTATGTAAAAATGTACATAGTCTTGAAAGAGAGAGAAAAAGGAATATATGCAGTTATATAAACAAATAATTTTTAAAAATAAAGTCTTTAAAGAGACAGTAAAGGTAGTATAAAAACATAAGCCACATAAAGCTAGATATCACACAGAGAATCTGCATTGTGTTGTCTTTGGGGTTTTTAACTATAGAAAAACATTTGATTGTAAAAGCTGTTAAATTAAGCCAATATGTATATTTTAAAGATACCTTGACTTCAAAATTTGGATGTAAGGATTTGTTGCTTTGGAAAGGAGGCTCTGCTTTTGTTTCCACAGAAAGCCAGAGGCTATGGATTTGTTCCAGATTAAGATATATCAGGTTTGACCAGCCAAGACCCCCTGAAAGGTCTCTGATGACACCATGGCCCAGATTATCCAGCATCCAGAACGGTTTCAAGGCAACTGGCTCAGATGATACACGCTCACGGACTACTCCATAATCCTAAAATTTTCTTTGTGTCCCCATAAGATACAGCACCCCCTCCAAGCTTTCCTTACAGAAAGTAGTAAGAGAAGCTACGCCCAAATTCCAAATATACCAAGCTGGCTTTGGAGATGGAATTGGCTCACTTCTTCTCTAAACCCAAACATGTTGCTTAAAAAAAAAAAAATGTAAAAAAATTCTTTTGTCCTGTATCAGAAGAGCCCCCTGGTGTGGGACAGAGAAAAACCAATATTTTTATTTAAATCAGGTTTATTATAAATGCAATCTCTTTCTAAAGAAGAAATGGGGATATGATATAGATATGATAGGATGAAAGGGTAGATTATTGAATCTACTTTTAAAGAGCAACTTGTTTAAAATGTTTTACATTGCTATGGATTTTAGTTTATTGATACAAGTTTAAACTTAATTTTGTTATACTGTATATATTTCTATTCTCGTTTGAGGTATTATGTTTATGTAACTCCTTTAGATTGTAATAGAAATTAAGAAATACAGATTAATAATTATTCTATGATAGTCAAACTTATAGTCATGTTAAGTTTTCTAAATATACATAGATATAATTCAATTAGGTAGGTAATCTTCAAATTCTTCAAAGACCTACAGAATATGGCATTTAAAATATTTTAAAAATTTAGACTTTCTGGACAATGAGACATGTCTGCTCCTGGAAGCACCGACTTACTTCAGAGAGGAGGACAGGCATCAAAGACACTCTATATGGAGTTTATCTTCTTGACAAAAATAGTCATTTGGGCAAGAAACTGTTATTGCCTGGACTGCTTGAAAAAAATGTATCGACTGGACATGCAGGAACCATAGGAAGGTGACCATTGAACTTTGCTTGACAAAATGGTCCTTCAGGTTCCTGCTTCACAGAGGAAACTGCCAGACATTCTACAGGACACAGAGAAAAATGACTGAGAGACTCCAGGCCTGTGGGCTGAAGACAGATGCCCCAACTTTACAAAGGAACATTAGGTGACTGTCCAGGCTGCCAGCTGTCTCTGTCTACCCTGCAAGACTCCCAAAAGTTGCTTGCATCCTTCTGCCATTTCTCAGGTAATATTATATCCTTCTGAGGTCTTTGATGTAGTTGAAGCTAGATAGTTACAAGTTTCCTTAGTTATGATAAAAGATAAGTTAGATATGAAACCTTAGACTCACAAATATAAGATAGATAGGATATCTTCTTTAATTTTGCCAAATACAAAGACTAGATATTATAAATAGAATAGATATTGTAACTGTAATTCTTGCTTGATAATTGTTTGGTTATATGTAATTTTACTATGTAAAAGTTAAAACCTTCCTTTTTAAAAAAAGAAAGAAAAAGAGAAGTGCTGTGGGATGTTCTGTATTTTAAATGTGTTGCTCTGATTGGTTAATAAATAAAACACTGATTGGCCAGTAGCAAGGCAGGAAGTACAGGCGGGACAAGGAGAAAAGAGAATTCTGGGAAGTGGAAGACTGAGGCAGAGAGACGCTGCCAGCCGCTGCCATGAAAAGCGAGATGTAAGGTACCGGTAAGTTATGATCCACATGGCAACTTATAGATTAATAGAAATAGGTTAATTTAAGATATAAGAACAGTTAGCAAGAAGCCTGCCATGGCCATACAGTCTGTAAGCAATTTAAGTCTCTGTGTTTACTTGGTTAGGTCTGAGTGGCTGTGGGCCTGGTGGGTGAGAGAGATTTGTCCTGACCATGGGCCAGGCAGGACCAGAAAAACTCTAGCTACAGATGGAGGTACACAGAATCTTAGGGTTCCTACTGGCACAAAGTATGGACAAACATTCATAACAAACATTCTAAGGAACTTTAAAGCTAAAGAACTGTTTTAAAAATAATAATAATAATAATAATAATAATAATAATAATAATAATCTTTAATAAGTGGGGGGGTGCTCAATGGATAAGTGATTGCCTCTCAAGCTTGAAGCCAGGTGTTTGGCTGCTGGCCTATGTATCATCCCAGTCTTTGCAAAGCAAGCTGGCTACCTCAACTAGACAAACTGGCAAGCTCTGGTTCCAAATGAAAGACTGTGCTGCAACATATAAGGTAGACAATGACAGAAGAAGACACCTGGCGTCAACTCCACTTCCACATACATGAGCACACATGTGACTAAATACACACACACACACACACACACACACACACACACACACACACACACACACAAACCTGTGGGCTTTGTCTGAAGTTTAACCAGAACAAAAGTAGGTAGGCTCACAAAGCTCCGTACAATTCCCAGACATGCTTTCCCTAATCTACCTGCAGTGACCCATCATAACATCACATACAACATAAAGCTGGCGTCAGTAAAAGACCAAGAAAGCCTGTGTCAACCATGATTTCTATTCTAAATGCAGAAATTCTACACTGAGATAGTTAAAGAGGAAGCTTTGCTGCTTTTAATACAACCATTTTTTTTTCCCCACAGAGAAGAAGAAACAGCCCCATGCCAACTCCCTGGCCAGCTCAGTCAGTGGTGCTGATCACTTCTCCAGATTCAAAATGGCCAAGTTTTACCTTCAGTCTAATAGGCCAGAGGTCAACTAAAGGGAAGATATGTTCACAAATTTCCTTACACACAGACCACCTGCTGACATGCTGGCACGTAAACTGAATGTGTTCGAGCAGCAGATGGAGAAGCTAGTGTCTGAGATTTACTTTTCAGTTTAGTAGAGCAACAAAACAGTGAGGGAAGTGAGACAGCTGCGCTGGGTCGGGGTTTCTTAAACTTTTTGTTTTCCATTTCCCCCTTTTCTCCAAGAAAATTTTACATGACCTCAGGAATATAGATAAAACTAGGTGTACAATCAAACATTTACTGGAAAAAATTAAAATTTTCTTTTAAAAACACTTTGATATACATTTGATTTTACCATGTACTAAAGAAAGCAAATTTAAATACTAAAGTGACTGATAGGCTTATTTACCTTTAAAATAAAAATTAAATTGGCCAAATGTTTTATACTGCAGAATATAAAGCATCTTCAACATTTTTCAAAGTTGATAAGATATTTTGGTTTATAATTGCTAATGCTGAGAACATGACTTCACACAAATACGCAGTGCAAAAAGGTAAAAATATGTACAGAGTCATTTCAGAAATTGTTGAAAATTATTGGGAGCAGACTTCCAAGGCAAAATTCATTGAACTTTTTTTTTTAACTAAAACTCAGGCAGAAACTCAAACAATGTTGTTTAAAATAAAATATCCTATCACCAAACAATCCAAAGACACACTAATCTGACATTTCACATTAAGGAATGATGTTAGAAAAATATGCTTTCTGTAATTATGCTATTATGCTTCCATAGAAGCAGTGAATTTGTAACACAGAAAGAACACTGCAGCTCATCACATATAATGGTCTTGAACCTGAGCCAAGGTGTTCTGGACAGCATTGGAGAGCATAGTGTGGTGTGATAGCATGAAGGGCAGAGTGTGTTCAGAACCAAGGCTGCAGTAAAGCCATAATTAATATTCCACTGAATCCATTTTAAAAAGCTTCAGGAGGTACCATCAAGTAAACTGAAATTAAAGGGGGGGAAAGGCACTGAGGAACCAAACTGCTCATCTCACCGGTCACAGCGTCAGGAAAACACTTCCTGATCCCCCACTGATGTCCAAAGTGAACACAGAACAATTAACTTGGTTAATTACTCTCCTACTATTCAATTCACTGGGTGGATAGTTTTAAAAAAGTAAATGTCTGTTGATCACAAATGAGGGAGCTCAGTTTCTCTCCATTGCGTTTGTTTTCTACCAACTCTCTGCCCCTCTGAACTCTTGCCCTTTCTCTGCTGAATCTTCTTCCCTGTTTAGAATGTCTTTTGCCTAACTTCATTTTTTTTTTTTCCTTCTAAAAAGCTGAACTCTGTAGCCACTCACTCCAGGAAATCTTCCCTGGCTTCTCCCTTCTTTATTGTTCTGTAACACCTCGTGGTATCTTCTTTCAATTCCCTATCTAGACCCTCATTAGCAAGCTTGAGAACAAGCAATCCAGTGTCACCAAGTACACTGTACACTGTACAAGTCCTTCTTGGTTTAAAGCTGACAGATTATTTTATATCACTAAGAAAGAAAATAATCACTCCAGCTATGTCTGGGAGATACTATAGATACGTGACAGTCTCAGTTTCATAGAAAAAAAAAGCATCAGGGAAAAAAATGAACCTCACTATTGGTAAACATGTGCCTGTCTTAATTGACTATATATTATTCACAAAATGTCTGGTGCATAGGAAGTGTACATTAAATGAATTCAATCTACATTGGTTTATCAATATACTTTTTTCAGTTCTCTCAAAAACCAGCAAGTGACTCAAAAGAATAAAAATACTTAGCTATTTAAAGCTCATATGTACAAATATATTAGCTCTGAATTTAGCTGGGTAATCTGTAACGTAAGTATCCAAACATAACTGTAGTGATTTCACACTTTTTTTAAAGTCCCATGACAAAATATTAATTGTAGATTAACAATGGAAACATTGAATTGCACTAGGCATTCTTTATTACACTAAGAACAGATAGATGAATTGCAAATAATCCACAATAAACACAATTCAAACTCATGTTTTAAAGTATATCCATGTCTTACATTGTAAATGGTCACAAGTACCAGTACAGTGGTGTGTGCTCATGTGTTCTTAGCACACGGTACAGTGGTGTGTGCTCATGTGTTCTTAGCACACCGGTACAGTGGTGGGTGCTCATGTGTTCTTAGCACACCGGTACAGTGGTGCTCATGTGTTCTTAGCACACGGTACAGTGGTGGGTGCTCATGTGTTCTTAGCATTCTTACTTTAGATGCCACTTCTTAATTTGTAAAGAGATGCTGCAACCAAAAGGCAAAAAATTTTAATGAAACAAGAATATTTTGAGATGTTTACAAGATTCTTTGTCGAATTTTTAGGTTAAAGGTGAGGCCTAAAAGTTATGGTAAGCATAAATAAAAGTAGAAAATTGAATTTTGAAATTATTAATTTAGAGACCTAGTTTTTTTTTTCAAGCTCTCTAGAAAAGAAAGTTATAAAGAAAATTGTACCTTCATAGCAGGCTAGATGCTTTTTTTCTAATCCTCAATAACCTACAAAGTAGACATCAATCCCACCCTTTTATATATGAATATGCAGACACTATAAAACATTAAATCACAAGCTGGGTGTGGTGGCGTAGGTCTTTCATCCCAGCACTTGGGAGGCAGAGGCAGGTGGATCTCTGAGTTCGAGGCCAGCCTGGTCTACAGAGGGAGTTCCAGGACAGCCAAGACTACAGAGAGGAACCAACCCTGTCTTGAAACAACAACAACAACAACAACAATAAAATGCAATCATCTGTCTCCTGCCCCAGTTTGTCAATGGTAGACTGCCCATAAAGCTTTGGTTTGTATGTAAGTAGCTTTCCACTCTCAAGAAAACTCAGACGGGCAAAATTGGGAAAATTTTGTGACCAGAAATAAAAATTAATCTCAATTTACATATAAAAAGCTTACCTCAAGGAAAATGAATTTTGATGAGTAATAAATCCTAAAACTATTTCACAATGTCTCATAGCAGCCAAGTAATTAGTCCAAATAACTTCTGAATCTAATACAAATATAAAAGACTACCTTTATTAATCTAATAAGTAGATTTCCTCACAGACAGATTGCTAAAGATGACCAGTTAAAAACTCCTCTGTGATTCTACAATCTCTACTTATTTTAGTGTGCATGCACAGAAGTGTGGGTGGTGTGCACACGTGTGCACGCATGTGGAGGCCAGGTTAACAAGCATCTTCTTCCGTCATTCTCTACCTTTTTTCCTGAGACAAAGTCTCTTGTTGAAATCCAGGGCTCATCAATTAGGCCAGGCAGACTGTCCAGAGACCTCTAGAGAGCTTGTCTTTCTACCTACCCAGCACCAGGCACATGCTGCCCACCCGACTTTTAACACTGCTGCTGGGGATCCAAATCTGGGTCCCAGAGCCTGGTGTTCATACAGCAAACACATTACGGAATGAACTACCTACCACTCCCAACCCTAAACTATGTTTCACTTTTGTCACGTAGGGAGGCAGTCACTGAATTAGGCATTAAGGAAAAGGCCATGGAGAAAAATGAGACAGAATTAA